>NW_019435057.1:0-1029 GCF_002814215.2 Seriola lalandi dorsalis
AAGAAAGTGTCTTTTTTGACATATTTTTAAAATCTAATGTCAGTTACTGTTACAGGTCTATTATACACTGGTAACACATTTTGTACCCTCTGGGGTTCCTCGCGTCCAAAAAAGGACACACAAAGAAAATGCTATAAAATCATGATATATCAATATTTTTTTCTGCTTTTTTTTGCATACATCTCTTAAACCACTTCAGTTCTGCTCAAACCTACTAAATGTTTATTAGTTTTCAGGATTTTAACCCTTTAAATGCCAGTTTGAAGACATGTTGCCTCTTGTTTTATTAAAAAAAACAACACAGAATATGAGATATTTCCCACATAATACATAATGGAGGGATGAGACATTGTTTTATATCAGAGTCTTTTATATCAAGACATTTCTCAAAACCAGAATATGATCAGGGTGACTTTTGAACACTGGAAATAAATCATGTACTCATCACGGCAGTAGCCCCCGTGGCACTCAAAATTTCCCTGGAATTTTCTAGTTATTATTAGTATTCCATAGTAGTTTCATAGTAGTGTTTACTTTTTTACTTATTTAATTCCTCTTTCCAAATTGTGTGTTGTGCAATTGTAACAAAGCAATTTCCCTGTGGGGATCATTAAAGTTTTTCTGATTCGGATTCTGATAGAGTGAGAAACGGAGGATGAAACACCAGTGAGAAGGAAGATGAGGAGGGAATGCATAAAATGGAAAGAAAAGGATGAATGAAGAAGAGAAAGATGGAGAAAAGAAAAATGCACTCGGAAAGAGGGAAAGCATTAAAAAGAGCAGAACAGCAGCAACAACAATCTCACTGAAAACCACTAAAATGCATACACAAACTTGCACACACACACTGAACTACACAGTAAGGGACACATGTATAAATGTATACACATACATTCATATTCATAGCATTAAGTAGATGCACACACATAACTAGATACATACAGACACCAGTCTCTCACACACACACAGAGAGAGAGAGAGAGAGAGAGAGAGAGAGAGAGAGAGAGAGAGAGAGAGAGAGAGAGAGAG
>NW_019435058.1:0-1601 GCF_002814215.2 Seriola lalandi dorsalis
CTAAATCATTTTTCTGAGCCAATCTCTGCATATACTGATCCATGGAGAACAATCCCTTGATTGGCCCCAGACTGTTTATATGACATTATTTCATTTTAAACCGTTTCTCTTCCTTGCCTCTCCTCCAGACTCGTACCGGGTCCTGGTGCGTCTCCAGTGTTCAGCTGGAGGAGGAGCAGGGTCCATGTGTCCTGTGGAGGCCCTGGAGGAGGAGGCGAAGGGGGGCACCAGCAGCCAGCTGGTGCTGTGCAGAGTGTCGGTGGGCCGGTCGATGCGCTGGGCTCAGCTGGGCTCCGCCCTCAGCCACGCCTTCACCTCTCACCTCCAGATTCTCTGTGGAGACTCTCAGACGGCCAGGGAGGAGGCGCAACGCCCCCCACTAGGCCTCGGCCCCACCAGTATCGCTTCCATCCTTATTGGTGAGGAGATGCGTTTTGTTTGTCTTTACCTCCCTTTGCCTCCTTGTTTTTCTTACCTGTTCCTTCTTTCTTTCTCTCTTCACCCTTTTTCTGCCCTGGTTGTCTGTATGGTCTGTGGCACATAGCAGTTGTCCGATACGTGACTCGGTATCGGAAAATGACTAGTCAGTGTGACTGGGCTGGGGCTAGCTGGTTAGCATGCTAACTTCAGTAGAAGAAAAGAAGTGATAGAAATAGAGGCAGAACAAAAGGGAACCGGTGACAGCTCTTGACAAGTAAAGGAAAAGTTTGATGCTGAACTCGCAACGTTTAGTAGTAGTAAGTAAACAGCCGTAAACAGCCGTTCATGATAACATTAGCTATGTAGCAATAGCTACATATAATAAACGTTTCAGTGTTCTGATATTTCTGCATCAATATAGCTGATTTAAGTGAACTGTAAATGCTTAGAAGTGAAGATAAGGTAAAAGGACAGTTGTAATGTAAAATAATATAAAGAAAATTACCTGAAATATATATTATAAATGAAGCAACATGCTACGTTCTGATGTAGCTGTATATTTCACAGTAGAACAGGTCAGTGTTTCTGAGGGGAATTACTGCCTCTCCCAGTTGTATGCCTCTACATGCTTGGTGATCATATCCTCGCTAACATAATTTTTTATTCATCTTTCTCTCTGAGATCATTTCACATTTCAGGGTCACTTTCTCCAAATCAAATCAAAAATACATTTTCTCCCCCTCCTCTGTGGTAAGGGAGAAAATATATGCTCAGTAATCCATCCGTGGATATTTGTTTCGCTGAAGCTGTTTTTCTTGTTCTTTGAATTGTTGAATAATTAATCTGTTGGAACATGTGGAGAGTGTATATGTCGCTCCTGTGTTTCTGTTTTTCCTGGTTATCAAATGTCATCAGTGTGTGGTTGATTTTTTTTCAGCTAGAGGCTGGTTTACGGTTAGAGTTACATGTGTGTGTGTGTGTGTGTGTGTGTGTGTGTGTGTTGCAGTGCAAGTCTCAGACAGATAAAATAGGAAATCGATGTTCTCAGCCTCAAATGGCGAAGACTGCTGCTTCCTCTCTCTGTCTTTCTCTCTGCTTTTGTCCGTCATTACATCTCAGTGTCCCACGTTTACTGTCTGTCACAGTACTACTGTCTTTACATACAACAAGGGAAGAGTTTG
>NW_019435059.1:0-1350 GCF_002814215.2 Seriola lalandi dorsalis
AGTCCGGTCCCAGCTCCCAGTTCAATCACATTTTTGTCTGTCAGGTTGTATTTGTCCCGGTTGGTCTCTAAGAAATGACACAACACCATCGCCTGTTGGGAGAGACACAAGTTTACAGTTCACTGGCAGAGTTCATCCCGAAGAGGCCATGCAGCAGCTAAATGTTGGGATGAGTGTGTAAGCTTGGGCGCACCGAGGGCCACAGTACAGCTCCGTACAGGTCTGTGGACTCTTTGATGCGGATCTCCAGGTCAGAAAAGCTGTATCCCTCCCAGGCCTCCGGGCCAATGACAGTGGGGAGGGAACGCCGAGCCATTATAGCGTTGGCTAGCTCTGCATCCACAGGAGAGACGGGCATGGAATTATAAAAATAAAACATTTTTATACAGTGTTTCTCAAACCAAAGTTTACAAAGTGTGATATTGTAAATGCAAAACTGACCCAAGACAGACTAATGGACTTTTTTCACAGCAGATGCCAATAGCAGCAGCACAGGTTACAGGTATTCCAGCTCACTGACATTATTTACTGATACACCTGATGGTATGTAGCTGTAATTAATGTTATTAGTTGCACTTGAGCTGAACACACTGCTGATTAGTTTTTCATCTTAAAACGACTCGTCTGTGTACCTGCCTTGTTACTTGTGATTTATAGAAGTTGCTATAGTTGCACATTAAGTTGCACATTAAAACTGTATTTGCAAAGGGAAACTGTTGATGCTGCTTGATTAGAAGATGCAATAACTCCTATGAAACATTTTTCATAGTGAGGGCTGTGGATTATTAATATTAACAGGGAGTTTTTTTTTATCTGGAAAGACATGCTTTATTTTTTTTAATGCAATTTTTCACTGTGAACCAAAACCTAATTCTCCTCCATTGTAGAGGACTGGAAGCAAAAATCTTCATAGATGGGGTAATTAAGTTTAACAATCCTACCAGCTACAGTCTCAAAATGACTTTGATCATGACATAATCGATAACATGGTTTTCTTTCATATCATATTGCCAGTAACATTTAATTCTCCGATCTATAAATAAATCACATTTAGGCTCATAATGCCTATCTGATCCTGTTGTGTTTGTCTGTAACATCATGCCAGTGTGTCAGGCACCAGCTATGTGTCAGTGCTCAGGGCTACTCAGAGGGTCTGACACACAACTTCAGTTATGCAACAGTGGTTTAGAGAGAAGGTCAGGGGAGCCCACAGAGCAACAATGCAAAGGTTGAGTGAGGTCCAGGAGTTCAATTTATAGCTTTTGTGTGTGTATAAATATCTCTGTTATTTTTATCATTAACAAGCAGAGACACAGTTGTTTACAGGGAATAAATATTTCAACACATGTC
>NW_019435060.1:0-1242 GCF_002814215.2 Seriola lalandi dorsalis
CACACACACACACACACCCACACACACACACACACACACACACACATAAACATTTTGATCTTCAGTCCTCTATCAACAGGAAGTAGTCATAGCTGGAAAGGTCAGAGGTCACTCCTCGGAGGGCGCATTAGGATGTGGTGGTGTATGCATCATCCACCAATAGAAACTCTTTTCTCACCAAGTCACTGGGAAATGAGGTTCTCCTCTCCTCTGGGCTTCCACATGCACACAGCCACCCACACATATACACACATACACATACACATTTCTGAGCCATTATAAGCTCAAGGCTGAGGCAACTAGCAGTTTTCCAGTTAGCAATGTTTTTCACAGCAGCAGTGAGCTGCATGTGGCGGGTTGGACAGTGAGTTTTAACATGTTGAAGGTTCGAGGTTCAATGGGTTACTATGGACATCAGACTTCCATAACCAGCAGCAGTGCCAATATCAAATCTGACTCACTTCTCCCAAGTCCAAACACACAAAGCACATCAACACTTGTTCACTCAAATTATCAGAAACTAGTTTTCTTACTTAACTCTGGTGGTTTCTGCCCATGCAGAAAGTTTTTTTTTTACATGTCAAGGTTTTGGGATGTCTGGGCAAAACCTAAATCCACAAACCTGTCAGCGAAAATCTGTTAACAGCAAAGCAGATATCTCAAAACATTCAAATATTTCATCCTTCTAAAAGAAAAGAGGCAGCAGCTTTCATTTTGCTCCAAACCCGAGGAACATATGGGACCATAAATTCCTCTAAATAATTTCATACTCACTGAAACTGGCCATGGCTGTTTTTTCATAGGCTTGATTTAGAAAGTAATATTTAGTCTTAATCATAAAATACATTTTCAGCCTCTCAGTGTGAGATTGTGATGTCATTATCTTGTGGTCTTGTCTAATTATCTTAATTTCTCAAGATGGTAATTTATGCATTGTTGTACTTAATAAATTCAGTGATAAAGACTTAATCATTTCATTATGTCGACATAACACATTTTTAAGGCCAATAATAATGGTCATGATCAAACATTAGATCTGATTAGACCATGAAGGACAGGAGACTTACTAACAAGTGGATGATGACTCACTTCAATTGTGATTAACAGAATCTAATGTTCCTCCTGCATTCGTTGATTTTGACCAGTGCTGTGAACACAACAATGATGTATTCATAAAAATATGATATGGTGAATGTCTTAGCAAACAGTTCACACACACACACACACACACACACACACACA
>NW_019435061.1:0-925 GCF_002814215.2 Seriola lalandi dorsalis
GAGTCTGTCGCACAAACATCTGAACCGGCTGGTTTGTTTTACGGTGATGCTCACGGTTAGATTTGATTTTCCCTGTTCATCTTTATTCAGACCTCTTCTTGTTTTCCGTCCAGAACTCGGAGACATTAACGATGAGCATGAAGCCTGATGAGGGCAGAGGTCGCTGCCCCTACGACCCCTACCAGCGCAACACTGCCATCATCGTGGGTAAGCCAATCACACTGCAGCCGCTGGAGTAGATGATCATTATTGCTGTGAAGTCTTGAGTAATGGCAAAAAAGTGTTTTGAGGTCACAATGACCTTTGACCTTTAACCACCAAAATCTAATCAGTTCATCCTTGAGTCTAGATGAACGTTTGTGCCAAATTTCCTGAGATATCGTGTTTATGAGAATGTGAACCAGTGGTCGCCATGGTCAGTCCACCGGGTCAGAACATAATCAAAGCCTAATTTAAGATATTGATAAAACAGCAGATACGCTGTCACCCCGTCCTCTGTTGGACACTCCCTCAACCTTTCCACCAGCCTGAGACAACGATTGGCCTGAAGTCACATGACCATAGGCCCCGCCCCTCTCTGTAGAGCCCCGCTCCTGTAACCTTGTTGTTTTCATGTAAGACCCCAGTGATTGCTCATGTAGGAGGGATCCGGTCTGTTCCTGTGTTCCTCAGACGGAGAGCTTTACACCGGGACGGTGGCGGACTACAGGGGGAACCGGCCCGTCATCTCCCGCCACCTCAGTGAGGGACGGCGTGTGGACCTGAAGCTGGATGACACGCTGGGATGGCTGGAGGGTGAGTGCGACATGGACGTCACGGAAAACAATAACAAAAGACGCCGTTGGGTGACGTCGTGCAATAGCGTGGGATCATGGGAGTTGTTGTGTTCAGCACTGTTACTGTAAGCTCCTCCCGGTTTGGATTC
>NW_019435062.1:0-929 GCF_002814215.2 Seriola lalandi dorsalis
GGGTTAACTAATTCGATTTTGGGGGTCAATTATGACCAAATTTCATAAGAAAAGGTTAATATCTTATATGACTCTGGATAAACAGGGATGTAACCTGGAACTAGTTTGAGTGGCGGAGGGATACAACCACAAGGAAATAATTCCAGTTTTTCTTTCTCTCTTCGTCTAATCACCTGTTGTACTTTGTATCATTGTAATTAATATAAACCATTTTGTATAGATTGCCAATTCTTGAGACAAGAGATGCATTTGTTATTGTTTGTTTGTTTTTTGTTTTTGTTTTTTTATTCCTTCTGATGTTCAGAGTGAATGCAGCTTACACATGCTGGAGTATACAGTATATTATACGAATGCTAAAGACTGTATTTCATCATGTTAAATTTAAATAAAAATATTGTGGCAAAAAAATACTTTTCTTTGAAATATATGTGAAATGAAATGAAAAAAGTCAAATAAGGTACAAGCATCACTTCAGTAGAGTATCACACTCTCACTTACGCTGAATAGGTGCGGGTGCGTTTGGTTGGCAGCGGGCTGGGCAGATCCCGAGGCAGCGGTTTCTCCTTCCCTTCCTCCCACACCCGGCTCCCCTCCCTCAGGAAGGGGAAGGACAGGGTGAGAGAGGCGTTGGGGGAGCGCAGCGGCGTCCCAGAGGGCGATGTGAGGCTGGGGTCCGCCATGTCAGATGTGACAGAGAGGAGGAGGATGGGGGAAGGATGGTGTGGATGCAGTGGTGGATGCTGATGGGCCGCTGACACCGCTGTCTGTCGGCCGGTGTATCTGTGAGTCCGTCTGCCTCAGTGTTGGACACAGGCTCAGCGGTTATCCAGGTCAGCGCTGTCGCTTCAAGTCTGTCAGGAGGACCTGCCGTGAGGAGAGAGAGCGGAGGAAGACCACAGACTCGTCATATTGCTTTAAAGAAGGAGAGG
>NW_019435063.1:0-1249 GCF_002814215.2 Seriola lalandi dorsalis
CCTTAAAGTCTGTAAAACGGCGGAGATCCAGAGTCTTTGAACACCAGCAGCATTATGGGAAATCAACAAAAGAATCCACATCTGGTGCTGTAGTGAGTAGGCCTATTTGTGGCAGCAGGACAGTGTGTGTGTGAGTCAGGATAAACTACAGTGTGTGTGTTCATGGTGATGTGTGTGTCTAACTGGAAACAGTGGAGCTCTGAGGCTCAGAGGAAGAAGACACACGGACTCGTACTGAATTAGCACCGAGATTCAATGTGAACCCAATTACACTGTTTCATTACATTCGAATTGATTTAAAAAAAAAAGAAAAATCACATATGGGCAACTTTCAACACAACACCAACAACCTGCTCATTTTGTTGTACTCACACACACACACACACACACACACACAGTAAATCACAGGCAGTCAGCCCTCTTCTGTCTGCTACTGGAAATAACCACATGAGGGAGCTGTCTGAAAGAGAGATGAACTCAGTCCTGTAAGAGTCAGTCTTCAGTCACAGGATGAGGATACTAATAATAACAATGACATTATATTAATAATTTAAATAATCTACCAATCTTTAAAAACCCTCCATAAATAAATTGTATTATTATTATTATTATTATTATAACATTATGATCTGATGACATCATGTGTCAGTGCCTTTCCAAACCATAACAAATCAGAGGAAAGGAAAACCACTTCCTGGTTTGTGTTTCCAGTTTGGTTCAGGTTTAGGTCAGTGTGGGTGAAGAGCTGAAATTACTTTGACAGGGTCTAGGAACCTTCATAATCATAATCATCATCATTATAAGAATTGGTTAACACTTGGTTAACAGGGAACTGTCATTAAAAGAAATTGACAGAACAAACTGTACTCTAAGTAGTGTGTAATGTTAGAGATGGAAGTTTATACTGTGTAATGTTAGAGATGGTGCACAGTTGAGTTAGTGCAGCTCAAACCTGCATGAACCTGAGGAGCATGTGAGGATTTGTTTCAGATTCCTACAGAACTAAACATAGACTGTTTATCAAACTCCCCTTTCATCATCATGATGTCAGCATTACTCAACTGTTCCCTGTCCTGATTGTTACATAAAAATATATCAGTTTTATATAGAAATCAAATAAACTGCGGAGGAACAGTAACAAAAGCAGAGAAAGCTGTTGTTGTTATGGTGCAATGTGATTATAGTTTAGTCCCATTTACAAACAGAGCACATCTTATGCACGCGCACACACACACACACACACACACAC
>NW_019435064.1:0-1223 GCF_002814215.2 Seriola lalandi dorsalis
ACTCATAGTTTATGGTTTGTTAACATTATTATGGAGAGAGCAAAGAGAAGAGAGAGTTTTTAGAGCTGTTGACCCACATCTCGTCTCTCGTCCATCGTTTATCCCCCGAAACAGAAGCGACTGGCCGCTACATCTCTTCCTGTGGTCCTCCTCCTGTTCCCTTCTTTTAAACCTTCCTTTCTTTTCTTCTTCTTCCATATTTTATATCTCTCGGGACTGACTGTTTACTGTCGCTGCAGCTTTTTTCCCAATCAGATTTTTCTTCTTATTGTTTCACTGTTCGCTGAATTTTCAAAGTAAAACTTCCTGTAACTGTTGAATTCTTCCTGAAGACAAACGTGTTCTGCTGAGGGTGAACGGAGGTCAGTGATTGGATGAGGTGACTCGGTTGGCCGTTTTCTTATTTTGAAAAAAGTCTGGGTTAATTTACCCAGAATTCATTGTACCACAGTCTGATTTAAGATAGACAAAAACTGGTCTGATGTGGTCTGATGTGTCTCATTTGGTCTGATGTGTCTCATGTGGTCTCATGTGGTCTGATGTGGTCTGATGTGGTCTCATGTGGTCTCATGTGGTCTCATGTGGTCTCATGGCCGCATGAGCAGCTGTGGTCTGATGTGTTCTCATGTGGTCTGATGTGTCTCATGTGGTCTGATGTGTCTCATGTGGTCTGATGTGTCTCATGTGGTCTGATGTGGTCTGATGTGGTCTGATGTGTTCTCATGTGGTCTCTTGTGTCTCATGTGGTCTCATGTGGTCTGATGTGGTCTGATGTGTCTCATGTGGTCTCATGTGTTCTCATGTGGTCTCATGTGGTCTGATGTGTCTGATGTGGTCTGATGTGGTCTCATGTGGTCTCATGTGTCTCATGTGGTCTCATGTGGTCTCATGTGTCTGATGTGGTCTGATGTGGTCTGATGTGGTCTGATGTGTCTGATGTGGTCTGATGTGGTCTTGTTTGAAGGACTACATCTCTCAGGTCCTGGAGCTGAAGCAGCGTCTGTGGAGGCGGCTGACTCGACCTCGGCTGGTGGAGCAGCTGACGGAGGACGGACGAGTGGAGGTCACAGAAATATTAGATCTGAGCTGAAGACAGAAACCTGTTCCTGGATAAACGTGTTAATAAAGGTGTGAAGTGTCAGAGTGTCGGAGCTGGAATCATCCACAGGTGAAGATGTGCAGCGTGTTCAGGTCGCTGAGATGATAAACAAATATATTTCATC
>NW_019435066.1:0-1112 GCF_002814215.2 Seriola lalandi dorsalis
GTGTCTGGGAGGAACTGAAGTGCAGTGGAAACTGGCTGAGGGTGAAACATATACACCAGCAGTCTGCCAACAAATCCCACTGGCCTACTTCTTCCGATTCTCAGACATTCTTTCATTTATGAGGGTAGAAGTGTCAGTCAGCTTCAGGTGAGTTCGTCTACAGAGAAGGTGGAGCAGCACGTCAGCAGAGCAGCAGCTCCATCTGTGTCGACACTGGATGTGCTCGACACAAAATAACCAGCTGCATGTATGAAATGGAAGAAACAGATTAATAGAATAAAGATGTGTTATGTACTGTTGGCAGCTAGACTGATTGACATATGAATGTTTTGTTCTGTCCCATGTGAGACAGATGACTGAAAAATGCTTCCTCTGATAGATTCACTGCTTTCTAACAGCCCGGTCATAGGGCGGCTTCCGAGGCGCAGTACATTAGAAGCCTCATGATGTGACCACGTCAAGCAGGAGACCAGAGTTCATGTCCTGGTCAGGTGACATATTGTACAACTTCATCTGTTTATGTCATAGTGACACCTTAAAGTTATGGACAGAGAACCTTCACTCACTACTACATCTTTCACCAGCTGGTTAACAAACACACTGCTCTGCTTTGAAATACAACAAACTCACCTTCCAGTTCTTCAGGTGATATTGGGCAGCGGAAGCCTCCTGCCTCCACCAGGTTTCTCCATCTGAAAAAAGAAGATGATGATATAGAATGATAATGATAAATAAAAGCTCTCTCCACTCAGGAGTCTAATTAACTGTTCTTATTAATTGTGCTTCTACAAGGCGAGAGTGTTCATTTATGTTCACATCACCAAACCTGGACCTTGGTTTTACCACAACCCTTCTGACTAATAAGGGAAGTAAATGCTATTATCAAAACTTAACTTTCTCCTCACACCTTAGATGTGAAAAGACACTACAGCATACTGTATGTTCTGTAGATAAGAAAATACAAAGGAACCCCACGTAAGTCAAGTATCTATGATATGTGCATTCTTTCTTTTTGATGTGAATATACACTGAGTGAGCACTTTATTAGGAACAGCACACTAACACTGGCTAGTTCCTCAGTTCTTCATGTCATGGATCCTCCAGATGTTGAA
>NW_019435067.1:0-1008 GCF_002814215.2 Seriola lalandi dorsalis
CAGATTGAAGCTCTGAATCCTGATGACACTCCAGCAAAAGGAATTGCATTGGTGATGAATCCAGGCAATGTGATAGGCAGCACCGAAGACAACGGCATGGCAAGGCTTTCTATCAATACGAACCCAACGCTTAAAGAACTTATAATTACTGTAAGTGTCTGAAATTGTGAATGCATTACACCATTGGTCATTGGCCATTGCTCTTTCAAAATTAATAGGCACAAACATCTGAGTGCATTTCTCGCTAGATTTAGAGACTATTTCAAAAAAAGAACCTAGTGACAAATCTCTGGTGTGGACAGTAAGTCAGTCTACCCACTTGAACCAGAGTTGGACGGGTCACTATTTCAAACTTGTTCCATTGCCTGACAACAGAAACAGAAAGACATGTAAATGGTAACAGCTCTATTGGAAATTCAGCTGCATTGAAATACGCAGGGATGTCAGTTGTTTACAGCGGTTCCACAACAGTTTTCAACTACGTTTTCAATTACACTGACCATATGCAGTCAAGGTATTTTCTAGGTTTTGACCTAGTCTTGTTGGCTGGACTGTAAAAGTGGAGCCAGCCCTATGATCTTGAATTGAGTGATCATATTTCCACCACTGATTAGCCAAATGCAATGTGACTGACTTGGAGTTACCTCATTGGCCCTTGCTCTTTCAAAATGATTTGGTGGAAGCAGTTTCTATTAAATGGGTGTTTACCGCCTGCAGTGTTGCCAACTTAGTGCATTTTAGCTAGATTTAGATAGTTTTTGTCAAACAAGACTGGGTATGAACCTGGTGCATGGCTGGAATAAGAGCGGATGCCAGCTGGGAGCTTAGTGCTGTACCCCCTTGTTACAAGCAGTCACCCAGCTGCCCTGGTTTCCCGGCTTCCACCCTGCTTACCTCCATCCCAGCAAATAAACTCTTTAATTACATGTACCATTATTACTAAAGGAGACAGAAGAATAACTAAACATCAGACACAATGGGCAGAGTGAGCAGGAGAGTGGGAGGGAG
>NW_019435068.1:0-1044 GCF_002814215.2 Seriola lalandi dorsalis
AAAAAAAATATTAGCAAGCACAGCTCCCAGCTTCCAAAGTGCAGTGACAAACAACATGACTGTATATCAGCCTGTTTACTACAAGCATCTTGAAACGGTAAAAGTCGTCATTACATCAGTTACTCTCAGATTTGGTGTAAATGGAAACATTGACTGTAGGTTAGATTTCATTACAATGGAATATGTCACTGTCTTGTTTTCTGGGGAGCTGTCCAAGTCCACAGCTTTCACTCGAAGAACCTCGGTGTTCACACGTTGTGTCTGAAAGAAGAAAAAGCTGAATGACATAAACAGAGAGAAACAAATAAATACACACGTATGTTCTGTAGTTCCTGCAAATCCAACATTAAACCCAAAGACAAAATCTGTACATTAATCCCTTGCTCATTCTCCTGTCCACAGCTTGTAGGTCAGGTTCAACAGTGATTCAACAGTGTAAATGCAACTACAGACCGTCTTATGATGGGATCACACTAGCCACGACCTATGAATACTCAGTGGTCATAACTACATTATTGACGGACTGGTGTGGTCACATCCCCACTTTCAACCTCCCTACTTCCAGCATCCATGCTCGCACCACACCTACCTTCAAACCTGACCTTCATTTTGATTTAATTCATTAGCTGACTACCGAGTAGTAACCCATCTATCCCAGTTCCAAAGCCAGGGTCATTTTAAACTGAATTATTTTATGGGGTTACAGCTCATATTACAAATAGCCCTCTGCCCCAACATACTGGTCACAGTCTGGCTGTTATCTTCTGGTATTGACTGACATCCACAAGATTTTCTGGGTGTGCCAGAATTGGTCCAAGTGTAGAAGAAGCATCTTACAATTAAGCTGTGTATGGGCCAGATTCGGCCCATGGAACTGAGCGTACACTGGGCCAGAAGAAAACAAGCATGCGTACAAGTATGGGCTGCATTTATTTTGTTATCTGTTCATGTATAGCATGTTGACTGTGTACCATTTCCTCACTGTCTGGGAGCTACTCCTCCAATCAGACAGTGAGGGAGTCTTTGATTATTCAGTCACTGTGG
>NW_019435069.1:0-1126 GCF_002814215.2 Seriola lalandi dorsalis
GCACGTGCACACACACACACACACACACACACACACACACACACACACACACACTTCACTGATCACTCTCTGATTCTGTAATTTTGTCTTTTGTTCACTGTAATAAAGAGAAAGACTTTATGTTACTAATCAAGTGTTTTAAAATGGCTCTTTTACACACACACACACTGACCCTGTGTGTGTCTCCAGAGAGGCTCTAATTACGGCTCCCTGATGACTGGAGATGGAAACCTCCAGGTTTTTGCAAAGACCGGATACTACAAGGTCAGTGAATCTTCGTCTCTGTGCTGATGATAAAGACTCAGACTGAATGTGACGGAGCACATCTGTAATTACACACATCTTCTTGTCTTTTGTCTCCTCCGTGTGTCACTGCTTCCACTGATTTATCCTCCATCAGTGGTTTCAAACACACTGACTAAAAGCTGCAGCAGCAGGAAGGAAACCACTTTACATGTTGAGATATGAAAAAGGCACAAAACAGTTTGTTTTTGCACTTTACTTTTCACTTAAAGATGCATTTAGAAAAACTTAAGGAAGCGGCTTTTTAGCTGCAGGAAGAAAGAAAAAATACAAAATAGTTTTAGGCTCTGAGTTCTCATCTGTGGTGACAGACAGAAAAAAATGTAGATTAATGGAAACTTAAAAGATCAGGAGGAATGTGGAAGTTATAATAATATATACTTCATCACAGCAGGACGAAGCACCTCAGTGTGATCTTCATTTAACAGGTGAAAACAGGTTAACCCAGGTCTGTAATGCATTTAGTCAATTAAATGATCAATTGTAAATCAATTATTCACCACTGGTTCCAGCTTCTCAAACATGATGATCTGCTGAGTTTTGTTTGTCAATTGACAGTGAAGGGAACATGGTTGGGTTTAGACTGATGCTTGGTGATCTGATCTGGATCAGGATCAGGATTATGGTCTGGATCAGTTTGGGTTGTGGGTTTTTTGAGTTGTTGAAGCTTCTCTTTGTTTTCCTGCAGGGAAACATCATCGCCATCAAATACATCAACAGGAAACGCATCGAGCTGAACAGGGACGTTCTGTTTGAGCTCAAACATGTGAGTGTGTTTCATCTTTAAATCCACAGCAGAAATACAATTATTGCATTATTAAAT
>NW_019435070.1:0-966 GCF_002814215.2 Seriola lalandi dorsalis
AAAAACTCTTTTCTTCTTCCCCCTGCAGGCTCCAACGAGTGCCTGTACAACAACGGCGGCTGCTCTCATATCTGCAAAGACCTGAAAATCGGATACGAGTGCCTGTGTCCTGCTGGATTCAGCCTGGTTGACACCAAACGCTGTGAAGGTAACAGCCTCTCATGCAGTTAACATCAGTAATAGTCAAATATCCATGTGCTTTTTCATGCTAACGTGAACTTCAGTCACATTAACAAATGATGCCAAGTCACCTGTTTACTCTTAGTGTCCTGTCAGATAAAGAGCGATCTCGTAATTCTCGTAATGGACACGGGGATTCAGCTTTCGTTACACTGTCTACGTGTGTTTCGTGTAATTCTTTATATCCCTTTTTTTTTTTCTCTCCTTCATTGAATCAGACATCGATGAGTGTGCCAACCCGGACACCTGCAGCCAGATCTGCATCAACCAGATAGGCAGTTACAAGTGCGAGTGTGAGGAGGGTTACCAGGTTGACCCGGCAACCAAATCCTGCAAGGCCGTCGGTAAATACGAGCTCTGTGTTCTTTCTAGAGTGTTTGCTGTAATATTATGTAAGGGTTATATGTTGAATAGCCTTGTCAAATGTTGTATTTCCTGTTGCATTATACATGTTTGTGAAGATTAAGAATTTAATCTCCTCTTATTTCCTCCCATTTTGTATAAGGAACTATAAGCTAAAAAGCTTTTGTGCATAATTTAAATTATTGGACATATTTTTTGACTGACACCTTTGATCTGACATCTGATTCTGGTGGTGGGAAAGCGCATCATAACCCCGCACAGTCTATGAATATTGAAACAACTATTCCACTTAGTGTTGATTATGTGCTGTGATTCAACAAAGGTATCCTTTTACAACATTAAAAGTTTGTGCCGATAGCTCAGCTGTTTAAACGTGTACCACATATATCGAGGTTGAGTCCTTGCAGCAGTGGCCCGGGTTCA
>NW_019435071.1:0-1175 GCF_002814215.2 Seriola lalandi dorsalis
GAGGCAGGGACAGTAGACAACAACACCTGCAGCAGCAGGTCCTTGGTGACTTGTAGAAAAAAACATGCTAAGACTGGTGACATTTTATATTTGACGCAGATTGGATCATCAAGGACAAGTTGTAGACGACCAGAATCCTGTATGCAGAGTACCAAAGGAAGAAACACCACAAACTCAGAGACAGACATCAGATCAGGCTGAAAGAGTTTAAGTTGTTCACTTTATATCAACATGTCGTCAACGTGTTCATGTCCTGAAATGTTACTGTTTGTGCGCTGTGACAGAGAGACCTGTTGTAACAACGCTCCACACATGACGATCAGAAAGGCTAACGTTAGCTTTTTTTAGGCTAACGTCAGCTTGTTTAATAACAGTTCATAACATGAGCTGGGAGCTAACAACATTAGCCGGCTACTGTCACTGAGTCTGTCACCTTGTTAGTCATTTTAAACTACTACTTACAAACTGAGTATATGGAGGTGTTTACGTGTATGTAGGATGTGTTGGCATACAGTGTGTGCAGCACCCTCTTCTGTCTTTTCCTGTGGTTTGGAATTTGGCACCAAGAATCGTGGAATTTCGTTGGTGTTGGTACCAAATTTCTGGTACCATGAAATCCCTAACAGCTATAGTGTTTTATGATTATAATAAGTATTAACTCTTAAAAATTATAGTATTATTTCTTGATGTGATGTAATACTAATTAACATTGTTATGTCTTCTGCTTACATCAGTTTGATTGAGGAATAAAGATTGCGGAGAGAAGGGATGCAAAGACTGAGAGAAGGGAAAGTGAGACTCAAGAAAGGGAGAAAAAAAAAAATACAAAAAAAACTTTTTTCAAAAGACCAACTTAAGGCATTAGGCAGAGTAACCACAAAAGGGATGAAATGGAGTAATGATACAACTAAAGAAAATGTTTAAAACTCACTGTGCTGACAGTTCGACAGGTTTGAAGACCCTGCAGGAGTTGCAGGTTCCCCTGCCAGGTTTAAGAACCCTGCAAGAGAAGGATGTAATGTGTTTGTGCCTGGTGTGTTGACAGAGGAGTTTGATTTCCTCAAACTGACTGACTCAGACTGACTAGATAGATTGACATAGTGTGAAAGAGAGGTCCAATGGCCATACGCATGCTTACAGGCAAACTGTATGGTGATGTGACTTTACCAGGACAT
>NW_019435072.1:0-906 GCF_002814215.2 Seriola lalandi dorsalis
TTAAAAAAAAAAAAAAAACAAAAAAAAAAAACATCTTAGTATATTAAGCCATAAAAGCTCATAAAAACATCATAGTATAGTAAGGCATCAAACGTCAAAGTAAAGTCAGGCATAAAAATATCAAAAAACGTCATAGTATAGTATGGCATAAAACGTCCAAAAAACATACAAGTATAGTATGGCATTAAAATATCAAAAAACGTCATAGTATAGTATGGCATAAAACGTCAAAAAGCATCATAGTATAGTATGGCATAAAAGCTCATAAAAACGTCATAGTATGGCAAGGCATAAGACGAAATAATATAGTAAGGCATAAAAATGCCAAAAAACATCACAGTATGGCATAAAAAGTAAAAAAAAAAACCTCATAATATATTAAGGCATTAAAGGTCATAAAAATGTCATAGTATGGTAAGGCATAAATTGTCATTCAAAATGTCATGGCGTAAAAAGTCATAAAAGGGTCATAGTACAGTAAGGCATAAAAATTCATTAAAAAGTCATAGTATAATAAGGCATGAAGAGGGATTAAAAATGTCAAAGTATAATAAGGTATAAAAACATCATAGTGTAATAAGGCATAAAAATGGCATGGTATAGTAAGGTGTTACATCCCTCACCCTGATAGGTTAATGTAGTTGTGTGTTGTGTGTAGGGATGTAATCTGTGCTGCTCCACAGGTGCTGAAGGCCTCATCCCTGGATCATCCTCCTTATTGATGGAACTGCAGTTGATTAGCCACCTGGGTTATATAAGGGACGGAGGAGCTGCATTTCAACCTCATTTTGTCATGTTGCCTGCCTGCTTATCTGTCTGTGTGATTTGTGAATGCACGTTCTGTGCCCACCAGTATTTTTGTTTGGTAAATTTTGACTTAAAAGATAACGAGAAGCCTGTAAGGGA
>NW_019435073.1:0-1012 GCF_002814215.2 Seriola lalandi dorsalis
ACCTAGAACCTTTTAAACTAAAAGTCAACACTCAAAATGAAATGTTAAAAAGTCAGGTTTGAGTGATTTCTTGACCATAGCCAGGTTGGAGCAGTGTGGTTGTGTGTGGTTTTGCTGAGGGCTTTTACTGGATATCATAAACAGCTGACTGTAAATGCATCTGAGGAACACTTGAGACGGACTGAGATCCGGTCGCCACCTTCAGAGCTGGTTTGGGATGAAATCTTGACGTCGACAGATGTAATCTTTACTCCTACATGTAATTACATCAATCGCCCTCGTTCCGTCTCATTAACACGACAGGTTAAAACAACTTCAGTGATTCCAACAAACGATCATTATGAAAGCTCACCAAGCTGTTGCGGTGTTTATCTGATCTCTGATCAGTTCAATCTTTGAATGATCTGTATGGGTGAGGGAGCAGCTTTTGTCTTGTTTGTAGGCTGAAAGTACAATTCCTCCATGTGTATGTGTTAGTTATTGGATAGCTGCTAGTTAGCTAATTAGCTAAGTGCTGACTGCTTAGTTAGCTAAGACTTTATTGCTGTAAGTAAACTACTAAAGGGGATTAGTTCAGCTACAGAGGATAAGTCGTGACTGAAGAGACTCAATCAGGAAGCGAACGTGGGTTTCATCCAGACTAAAACACAACTAAAACGAGGGGCCAGCAACATTTCCAGAAGTCTGCGTTTAAGGGGTTGGAAACCTCGGGAGAAGTAATTTGGACACCAAGTGTAAACGCAGCAACAAAGAACAATCTCTAGATTTTATCTGGATACTAAACACTTAAAAGAGCACTCCTCCGATTTTGAGATTCACGGAGGACCGTTGAAAAAGGTTATTGTATTATTGTCTTGTTTATTCCATGATGCTGATTGACACAGCTCCCTCTGGAGCCACACAGGCTTTGTCCAACTTTTTAACGCCTATTAACAGAGTTGGATGTGTGAAATCGGTTGAGTTCCTCTTTGAAATGACAAATACAACTAGGTCCAGATTTGTCAGAGTCTGC
>NW_019435074.1:0-1281 GCF_002814215.2 Seriola lalandi dorsalis
GACGTTAAATCCTCTCAAAGATTATCAAGTCAATCAATTTTACAGACAAGCTGATTTTTTCTTCTTTTTTTTTTACTTGATACTTGTAAATGCATATACATACAGTGTACACACCCACTACATACAGTGTATAATATGAGCAAATTAATCTGTTCCAAATAGGTTCCTGTTGCATTCCTGCTGGTCTCAGGTCTGTGGGGCAATAACTGTAATACTCGAGAGGTTCCTGTTTAACTCTCTATCAGCTGTAATGACGTGGTTCTTACTCTTGCAGAGGGGTGAGAAGTGCCTGGAAGAAGTGTATGTATTATCAGAACTCTTTTGACCCCAGGTAGATGTCAACAGTATCGAGGAGCAGGTGTAGTTATTTCGGATCTATTGCAGTCAGGTTCTGACTGCCCTCAGGTCCCTTTCAGGCCAGGTTTCTTTTTTTGGGAAAATTACTTCATACATTGGTTTCAGGGTGGTTTTCTACTGGCCTGTCCAAAATGCTGGACACATGAAAAACTTTAAGAGTCGACATTTGAATGTAACTTCTGCTACATGAGCTCGTATTCCTCTGGCCTCATGTTACCTCACATAAAAATGATCCAAGGAGTTTCAGGCTGAAGAAAAAAGAATTTAATTTGGGGAAAAGAGGGCACTGGTTTTGGATCAGTACCCAGTATCCGCAGATATGCTGTTGCTTCCCTAATTGTCTGTTGCATATCTTTAGCTTTTGGAGTTTTGTTTGGACATAAGAAGTTTTCTGAAGATGACACCCTCTGCTTTTGGGAAGTTGCGATGGGAGTAGACAAATTATTATTTGAGGATTAATTATTTAAAAAACATCATCATGGCGTCATCAATAATAAAAATAATCATTAGCTGCGGCCCTAACCCAGATATCCAACCAAACAAAGTTGCACTGAAAGCAAATAATCTATTCATTAACTGACAGCGACTGTGTCCACATGGGATCTTGAAATCAGAGGTTGTATTTCGATCTCTTTAATGCACTTTCACCTCCTTTTAATCCATTAGGACTAGATCTGCGTTTGCTAGTTTGCAAGCACATTCTGCTGAGTAAGTCGAGATCCCTAGAAAGCCTGCTGGCTTGGACTAGGCTTACATGTGTTTTAGGCTGCCACTTGGAGTCAAGGCCTGTCAAACCGCGTTACATTTGGTTTGCTCGTTGCTCCGTCTAAGCTCCTTAGAAGAACAAACACTGCCACAGGCCCCAAGTAAGAAGAACACCAGTGCTCCTCCTTCAAAAACAGCCTGCGCGATTTTGAAAAAAAA
>NW_019435075.1:0-990 GCF_002814215.2 Seriola lalandi dorsalis
TAATGATTTGTGTGTGTCCCTCATTTTGATTTACCACCCTGTCACACTAACATGTTTTGTCTATAAACAATGTATTGTTGCTTTTAACTGACATCATTTAAGGCTTTGGAGCAGCCAGGAACAAAAGCTTAAAGTTCTGACTGGCACATAACAAATGTCTAAACAGCTGGTCTGTCTTCTCATCAGAGGAAGCTGAACTGGAAGTGGTTTTCTGGCATCATCATCATCATCATCATCATCATCATCATCATCATCATCACAGCCCACTTGAGAACTAAGGATGTCCGTGCAGTCTCCTTTGTCCATACATTCAGTTTTCAGCGTGGATTCCTCTGAATGACAGTAAAAGACAAACACTTTAGTTCAGACATGGTGGATCACAGTTAATCACACACATATACCAGCTGTCAGGACAGGTGCATGAATACCTGCTTCAGTTGAGGACTCCTGTGATTTTATAGTATTAAATGACAAACCCCTACAAGATAGTGTTCTATTATACATTGTGTATTGAACTTAATACGATACAAGCGAGAAGAGGAGACAGAAAATAAGTTAGTGAGATAAACCTGAATGTTTTGCTGCATGTAGGAAAATTTAACAGTGACTGATTTTTTCTAATAACATGAGAGTTAGTTAATTGTTAAACTATATTTCTCCTTGTTCTACAAATGTTTGCATGTTTGGGACCAGGTACGGTTAGCATAGCAAACACTAAGTTATCCGCTAGCTAGCTAGGTTAGCAAAGTGCATCTGTAATTCACATTAACTTGAATTGGATTCACATTATTTTGGATGTTAACTGTCTCCCGTTCTCCGGTCAAAACACGTAGAAAAAAACCCACTAGCTTCTAGAGAGCATCGTACACATTAAAACTGTAGGACGTTCAGAAAATAAACATTTACTCACCGAAAACAACTGTTTATCAGCGTCTCTCCAGTCTGTTAGTGCCGAAGAACGAGCCATAATTACTGTGAACCGAAAACTCA
>NW_019435076.1:0-961 GCF_002814215.2 Seriola lalandi dorsalis
TTTATATACAATAATATATATTTTACTCCACTTCATTTATCTGACAGCTTTAATTACTTTGCAGATTAAGATTTTAAAAAGATATGGTGAAAACACAAGGCATTATTATACAGTAAATTCAAAAAGTCTACTGATTTTCATTTTCCCACAAAGCCGTTGACAAACTTAATGGTGGCAAGATTAGTGGGCAAGATTTTATCTTTGATCTCAAACCAGTGTAAAAATATAATCTGCGATCATGGGAGAGAAGAGAGTTAGTGGTTTCTATTCTGAGACATTTATTAACAAGCTAACTATGAAATAATGTCAATAACATAAACTGCTAACTTTCACCTCAACAAATCTTTTATTTAAATAAAAATAAACAAGTCCTTAACATTAGCTGGTAATTTGGTCATCAGAGATTTTCCTGTTGAAAAGGGAGTTTTTCTCTCCACTGCCACCAACTGCTGCTCATTGTGGGTACTGTTGTTTCTCTACAATATTGATAGGTCTTGACCTTAGCTTAAAGTGCTTCGAGATAATGTATGTTTTGATTTTACGTTGATAATGGCTTATAGCTGAAATGTGTTTGTGGATTGCCCCATATTAAATAATAAGACTAAGGGCATGCAGTCACTACAAACCTAGTGTTTAGATAAAAATAAATAAATAAATCAACACATGCTGGTAATTTGGTGATCAGAAGGTCGCTGGTCCGATCCCTGGCTCCTCTGGTCCGAATGTCCAAGTGTCCTTGGGCACAATACTGAACTCCACATTGCGTGAGTGTGTGTGATAGAGATGTGCTGTGTGTATAGCAAGAGCTGCATGAATGTGTGTGTGATTGGGTAAATGTGTGCTTTGAGTGGTTTATGTCTAGAAAAGCACTACGCAAATGCAGTTCATCTAACAGTCTGATATTACTGTAAGATGCAGCTGGTAAAAAAAATCTAAGTTACAGTCGCTGCTAAGTTTGGAC
>NW_019435077.1:0-1285 GCF_002814215.2 Seriola lalandi dorsalis
CGCGCAGAGCTACTGTGCGAACGCTATAATTACACTTTTAAACTTTTTTATTTTTTGGCATAACATAAATATAATTCACCCAGTTTAGCAGCAATGTGTAACCATCTCCCTCTCCTTCCAGGTTTCATTGAGGCAGGAGGTGTGCTTCTTCTCCTCTGTGCCCTCCCATCCGGTGCCCCCGCTGGCCCACACATTGCAGGGTTACCTGAGGGCACTGGAGCCCCTGCTGCCCCCCGAGGAGCTCCGCCACACCCGCAGGATGGTGCAGGAGTTCGGCAGGCCGGGCAGCCTGGGTACACAGCTGCAGGAGGGGCTGGAGAGGAGAGCCAGACACACCAAGAACTGGGTATGTGTCTCCTGTATCAGTGTGGGAAGTTTGACAGGTGTTGTGTGGGAGTGTTTTAAAGTTTAGATATAGCTGGTGTTTGGAGCATTCATGAGTGAATCCAGTAACGTTGATAATAATAATACTAATAATACTACTACTACTACTACTACTAATAATAATAATTATTATTATAATAATAATTATTATTATTATGATTATTTGTATACCAAAACAATACCTTACATTTTTTGGAGCTCTTGTAAATGGGTATACTTGGGCACCAAATAATTAAAAATTATTTGTATGTGTTTTCAGGTGGTTTTAATTATTTAGTATGGGAACACATTGGGTCTTTCACAATTAAAAAAACATGTAACAACTTGAAAACATTCAGAAAACGCAGACAAGGCTCCACAGTCAATTAATGTGAATTAATTAGTCTGTTGATATTGAAGAATAATCTCATCCCAGCTTCTCAAATGTGAATATTTGTTGGTTTTTTCGTTTTTCTTCACTTATGTTATATTTATTATTTTAGTATAAAACACAACTTCCTTGGTAAAGATATATTTGTTCATTTGAGAGACAATTTTTTTCCCCATTTCCTGTGTAAATCTGAGCGGTGAGCAGTGTTCCCAAAAATCTGACATCACTGCTGTGGTTTTGTTCCAGCCATAAAGTTTACACCGACTGTCCTGACAAAGTCTGTTCTGCTGTTCTCTCTGAAGAATCATGAAGTCCTTCATGTGTGTGTGGTCTCTCCACTGCAGATCTCAGACTGGTGGGTGCAGTGGGCGTATTTGGAGAGCAGACAGCCCCTGCCTGTGCACTCGAACCCGGCCATCTCTCTGCCGAGAAGAGATTATAACGACTGGAGGAGCCAGCTAGTGTGAGTCAACACGTACTGATATGGTCTGCCAACAATGACACAGCGCAGCAGAGTAGACACTAAAAGCG
>NW_019435078.1:0-875 GCF_002814215.2 Seriola lalandi dorsalis
GGTGTCTGGTCTCTGGACTCTGGAGTCTGGTCTCTGGTGTCTGGACTCTGGAGTCTGGACTCTGGACTCTGGA
Source organism: Seriola lalandi dorsalis (assembly GCF_002814215.2). NCBI lineage: Eukaryota > Metazoa > Chordata > Actinopteri > Carangiformes > Carangidae > Seriola > Seriola lalandi. The sequence continues at coordinate 74 of NW_019435078.1, forward strand.
GTCTGGTCTCTGGTGTCTGGTCTCTGGAGTCTGGACTCTGGTCTCTGGTCTCTGGACTCTGGTGTCTGGACTCTGGAGTCTGGTCTCTGGAGTCTGGACTCTGGACTCTGGAGTCTGGTGTCTGGACTCTGGAGTCTGGACTCTGGTCTCTGGTCTCTGGACTCTGGTGTCTGGACTCTGGAGTCTGGTCTCTGGAGTCTGGAGTCTGGTGTCTGGACTCTGGAGTCTGGTCTCTGGAGTCTGGTGTCTGGACTCTGGTGTCTGGATTCTGGAGTCTGGTCTCTGGAGTCTGGACTCTGGTGTCTGGACTCTGGAGTCTGGACTCTGGAGTCTGGTCTCTGGTCTCTGGAGTCTGGTGTCTGGACTCTGGTCTCTGGTGTCTGGTCTCTGGAGTCTGGTCTCTGGTGTCTGGTCTCTGGAGTCTGGACTCTGGTGTCTGGACTCTGGTGTCTGGTGTCTGGACTCTGGTCTCCAGAGTCTGGTCTCTGGTCTCTGGAGTCTGGTCTCTGGTGTCTGGTCTCTGGAGTCTGGTCTCTGGTCTCTGGAGTCTGGACTCTGGTGTCTGGTCTCTGGAGTCTGGAGTCTGGACTCTGGTCTCTGGAGTCTGGACTCTGGACTCTGGTGTCTGGAGTCTGGACTCTGGTCTCTGGACTCTGGACTCTGGTCTCTGGACTCTGGACTCTGGTCTCTGGACTCTGGTCTCTGGACTCTGGAGTCTGGTCTCTGGTCTCTGGTCTCTGGTCTCTGGAGTCTGACTGTCTGTCTGTCCCCTCAGGCCGTCCATCCTGGAGCGCTGTATCCT
>NW_019435079.1:0-982 GCF_002814215.2 Seriola lalandi dorsalis
ATTTAAATCAGGAACTATGTGATCAAAATAAAGTTTAAGTTTATAAGATTACATCTGAACAGAGATATCGTGCCAGCTTTTTGGTTCTTACCAGTTTTTGGAGCACATGTCTGTCTTACCAAAACAGTGTTGAGGTTTCATTTCTCTAGATGCTGGAATCGTGCCATATTAGCTATTTGTCAAACCTCTGTCCACTTTCCTTCTAAACTCAAATTGCAGTTCAGTTTAGATTCACAGGATCTTAAAATCTACTTGGACTTGGAAATGAGCTTATGAAACATTTTGGTTCTAGACATTATTCAGGATTCAATTGTAAACTACAATAATGAATTATCTTAAGATTACATTTGAAGTATAAACTGAAGAACTTTTTTATAATTTATAATTGAGGCTCGGTCTCTGTGCTGCATTAACCACCCATCATTATTTGTTAATGCATTTGTGTGTGTATGTGTACATGTGTGTCCAGGTCCTCTTACAGTTTAATTTAACAAGTGGACAAAGAGCACCCACAGTAATGGATTTTAAAGTAGCCCATCCTCTGCTAGTTTTATAATGCAGCTGCTAAATAAAAGCTCAGCATTTAAATGCTTCTTATACTTCTGTTTCTACACTGTGAGACAAACCTGGTAACACTAGTGGTGAATTACCTGTGTAGGGTTTTGGCTAATGGATATTCCTATTATTTAATATCCATGAATTTATATTTTATTTAATCAATGGAATATAAAAAACATGAATTTCACTTTAGTGTCTGTGTAATTGTTTTCATAATAATCTTTCCTCCCCCACAGAGCTGCACCTGATGTTCTCTCTGATGGACAAAGTGCCCAGCGGCATCGAGCCCATGCTGAAGGACCTGGAGGAGCACATCATGAGCGCTGGCCTGGCTGATATGGTGGCTTCAGCAGAGACAATCACCTCTGTGGGTGTCACGCTCACACACACACACACACACACACACACACACACACACACACAC
>NW_019435080.1:0-1046 GCF_002814215.2 Seriola lalandi dorsalis
ATCAATCTGCACTCAATAACCCATAATGACAAAGTGAAAGCATGGTTTTACCAAGTTTTGCTAATTCATTAAAGGTCCTTATTGTATAGAGGAAGATGTCCATGTGTAGTGTGATTATAGATCAGGTCTAGGTTCTATATCAATACTGTGAAAGTGTCAAAGCCTCAGTCCACAGAGAAATGCACACAGCCTGTATTCAGAAACTGAGCCTTAAAACCAGCCGTCTGGATTTCTGGAACTTTGTGATGTCGCAGCGAAGCAGTCATCGCCCTCAGCCATGCCCCAAGCCCCGCCCACCTGGACCCACCATCCAACCTTGCAGGATTTGGTTTCTCTGAGTGTTTTACCTGAAATCTGCTATATTTTTTCACTTAGTAAGCAGGTGTGAATGTCTTGGTTTTAATTTCGGTGCACATGTTGAAGGGTTGGAGCGGAGACACTGCCTACGTGTCTCACGCACTATCACGACATCTAGAGGTTCAACATCTCGCCTATTATTTCGCACATTAGACGTGCGTCTCGCAGCAGAAATAGACCTGTTGTTGTCATATTCACATCATGCCAGCGACATTTCATAAATCTGACACATTCCACTGTAGCTGTCTATGTGGCTGAATTTGAATGTGACACAAAAATTTTAACCATTTTAGCAGCCGCATGTGGAACCAGTGGGATTTTAGTGACGTTTTATGACAAAAATAAATCACACATTAGTTAATAATGAGAATAATAAGAGAAATCCAACATTCCAATAAGAAGAGAGGCTCAGAGTTTCCTCTCCTCTGATTGGCTCACCGACCTGTTGTTACTAGAGCTCCAAAGAAGCCTTGAGAGAGGAAATGTAAAACTACACTGAGTCGGTTTTTGCTTAACTTAAAATAAAAGTGTAAAAATGTGGAACCTTTAAAACCCAGAAACTGAAATCTCTCTTTTACAAAAGTATTCAGACCCTTTGCTGCACAACACCAAATTGTGGCCAGGTGCATCCTGTTTGCTCTCATTGTCCTTGAGATGTGTCTGGATTGTTTGGTGCCACCTGTGGCAAA
>NW_019435081.1:0-1109 GCF_002814215.2 Seriola lalandi dorsalis
GCACTTTTAATATCTCCCAGGTGAATTTCTCCTGTTACATTGATCAGAGATCCAGAAAAGACACATTCACTCGCTTAAAATGAACCAGATTTTCCCTTTACAAATGTTAAAAGAAGTGTCGTCCTCCATGTGTGAAGTGTTTCTAAAAGTCCCCGGCTCTTCTCCAGACATTTATCTCACGCACAAACTCGTAGTCTTGTCCCGAGGAGGGTCACGTCGCTCCTCTGCCCTCATGACCTGCAGGGGGTCAACGAGAGCAGCTTTACAAATCCCGACTTTATAAAAAAAACCACTGGGAGAAGGTCCTCATGGGAATTAACCCTACCCAGGCAACCCCAAACAGTAAATTACAGGGGGCTTACATGATTTCTGCGTTCCCCGGGGACATCAAACAGTCACCCTGCTCGCTCCACTTTAGATCTGCTTCTCTCTTTTGTTCCACTGTATTAGCTCAATCCCTTAAAGACTGCAGGGAGGCTGTTCGCTCTCTACAAGCTCTCCTTCTCATTCTGTTTATGAAGCTGTTTTTAAAGAAGAAGAAGAAGAAGACATGTTGTTGGACGCGTTGGTGACCAAAGACTCACCTTGATCGAATACAGTCTTCAGATTTCAGTTTACTGGGGAACAAGGCCTGGGTTAGTTTCTCATGAAGGTTAAATCCAGAATAACTGCAGATGCAAACCTTTTTTTGTGTCTTTTGATGCTATTAAGTTTCTATATTTCTGCATATATTTAGCATATTACATTTTCTCCCCCTTCTGCATTTGTCCTCTCCTTTTTCCTTTTGTAAAAGACAAACAGAAAAGTAAGAAAATGTCTTCAAAATTCTCACTGATAGCTGTTTAAAAGTGTAAAAAATAAAATAAAATAGAGCTTGTGTACATGCAAAATATAGATTTCAGTGTTGTAATTGACTTCCTTAGTGTTACTTTACCTGTCTTGTCTCTGCATTGCATTCTGGGCTATTGAGGCTGATACTGACATCAGTCTTTTATCCTCTATCTATGTATCAGCTGTTTCAGTTCAGTTGTGTATAAAAGTAATTACCGGGAGAAAGGGTTGAAATTACATCTTCAACTCACATTTTTTCTTATTGTGCACAAATGTTT
>NW_019435082.1:0-975 GCF_002814215.2 Seriola lalandi dorsalis
TGTTTTTTCATGCCATATCGTGACAGAGACCTAGCTTGGTCCTGCAGCAGCGACACCACCTTCTCCACCTCTTCCTAAGGGAGAAAGGATGAGAAGACAATTAAGACAAAGACGGGGAAAAAAGATTGACCACAATACATTATAGTTATAAAATAACAAATGGGATGCTGGTGTACAATCCACACCCTCCTGTCAAAAAGAAGTTATTAAATAAAGGTTGAGTAGTATTAAAGATATGGCCACTAACCTGTCCAGTTAGAAAAGCTAGGACATCTCCATCATCTTCTGTCTCATGGATCTTCATCACTGTCTCTACTGTGGCTTTCACGTAGTCTGGGACAGGACTGAGAGTGAACAAAAGACATTGCAAAATTGAAAAGACGTACACAAATTACACACTTTTTCCTCAGACTGGATTGTGTGTGTTGAGTACCTGACAGTGTAGAAGACGTCCACTGGAAAGGTGCGTCCTTCCACTGTCAGAATACCACACGTGTCCTTGTTCGGATCCGCAGTCTCATTCAGGTTGAAGAAGTCATGGAATTTCTTCAGATGAAAGGCATATTACAGTTGGTAAAAAGAGCATTAAGGAGGGATTTCTTCTTTTCTTTTTTCATCAAATGGCATTTTCCAAATGTTTTGCAGCATCAAAGGAATGACATACTCTTGCTGCCCTAAATCGGACGTTCTAAAAAGTATGCAACTTAGTACTGCGGTACAACAAAATAATTTGCATGTGTAGATAAAAGCTTTTTTTTTTTTTTTTTTTAAAAACAGAAAGTACAGTAGATGTCTGATGTGGCATTTCAGCTGACTTGTTTAATGCTGAGTGCAGTTGTGGCCTGATTGTGTCTCCCTTTTATCAGTGTATCGCAGATGTCAGTACAATGTGATCCGACCTGACATCAACTTTCCCCGTGTCTGTCTTTGTTTCTCTTTTCTTGCTAATCAAGCATATCTGTTCATCTTAATGAT
>NW_019435083.1:0-1074 GCF_002814215.2 Seriola lalandi dorsalis
GGACCCTGTCTTACCTGTGTTTCGGAGAGATTCAGCTGCCGCGCGAGCTCGGTGCGCTCGCGGCCCACGACGTACTGGCACCGCTGGAACTCGAGCTCGAGCCGGTACAGCTGCTCGGCCGTGAAGGAGGTCCGCGTGCGCTTGGGTCGGTCCAGGTCGAGGCCTTTGGGCAGGACGATCTCCCGGATCGTGCCTTTGGCGTCTGTCCAGAATTTAAAAAAAAAAAACACAACAACAAATACAAAGTGTCAGTTAACAACGTCAGTGCTCAACTGTGGCCATTATTATAGATGATCAGACCATTATTATAGGTGATCAGACCATTATTATAGGTGATCAGACCATTATTATAGATGATCAGACCATTATTATAGGTGATCAGACCATTATTATAGTTGATCAGATCATTATTATAGCTGATCAGACCATTATTATAGATGATCAGACCATTATTATAGGTGATCAGACCATTATTATAGCTGATCAGATCATTATTATAGCTGATCAGACCATTATTATAGATGATTAGAGCATTTTACACACGTAGCCTGCAGTAAAAAGAATAAAGATAAATCTAATGGAAGCACTTGTTCAGTATAGGCCCAGTTTCACGCTACAGAAGCACCTCGCTATATAAACTGATGTAATATTCATGAGCAGGGCTATAGGATAATGGTTTTAGAAAAGAAAATGGCGATGGATGAGGTAAGCAAACTACACACGTGTGTTATTCTTAAAAGAAGGGATTGTAAATGACTCTGTGAGACAGGCCCTTGGCTGTTCCCTGTAATATTCAGACACAACTGTGTTGAAGCAAACACATCAGGAGAAAAACACTTCTATGTAATGTGGTTATACAAGTGGCAGCGTGGCCGCTCATAACAACTCACTTCATGCTCTTTAATCCATTCAGTAATATTAGGCCAAATGAAAATTAAAACGGAATCACTCGTGTTGATATTTGTATCGTGGCCAAAACTCAGACACGCGCTTGAGCTGCCTGCGTGAAGCCGCAGGGCGAGGTCAGGAAGGAAACGTCTTGTTTTCCTGATGGATGAAATTGAAGCTCAGGTT
>NW_019435084.1:0-1154 GCF_002814215.2 Seriola lalandi dorsalis
TCACAGCAGTCACAGAGCTACGGTGAACCACAGGCGGTCGGGCAGGCAAACGACTGTGACCAGGGCAGATCAAACACTGAAGGACTGTTTTGCCAGTGGTCACCGAGTCCTTGCTCTGCTCCAGCACCGCAGTTTCAAACAATGAGATCTCTGCCATCATAACCTCATGAACTAACTAATGGTGATCAGTTCACCTTCCAGTTAAGCGTATACTTGTGGTATCAATAGTTCAAAATAATCCAAAAACACGCCATAATTCACTGATAAAACATTACATTTCTACAATGAATGATTCTGTAACAATCAGAGCAGATGAAGCGTTTCCAAACAGGGAGTGTGTAACGTCTGACAAAGCTCATCAGGGCATAGTGAGAGAAGTCAGGTCTTTTCAGCTGCGAACCCCTCGGAGCGACCTGGAGCTGAGGTGCGACCCCTGGGCTGCAGCTCCCTTCATGGTCTTAATAGGAAAAACCCCACTGGGTTTGTGGCGACTGCAGTGATTGGCAGATAAAACCTAGTCGGTGGTCTGAAATTCACCATGGAAACTGTCAAACAACCAGACATGTTGTTTAGCCGACCATATATTTGGGTTGGATTTCCAAATACTGGCAGGGTTTTATAGCAAAGCGCAGCTCCAAAAGTAATGGTCTAAAATCAGGAGGACAAACACTGGAATAACCCGGGGAATTATGCTGTTGAGAAATAGTTTCATTTCTTCACACTGGCTCGCTGGATGTATCCAGGTGTGTATATGTGTGTGTATGTAGTGAACATGCCTTTCTGCTTGAATTTACAGTATTTGCTTCCTTCCTAGACAGAAATATCCATGTCTGTGCAGGGTCTCCCCACAGGAAATGTGTTAGTCAAGGTGCTGCTGGCAGTAAAGGGGTTTCAGGAATGGGAGAGCCCCTGAGTAAATTCCATTTGATTAGTTTTTATTGTGTTTGACAAGTTCAATAACCGCTACGAGAAGTTCTATGAAGAGAAAAAGTCGATAAAAAGTTATTGGTTTGCAAAAGCATGAAGGAAACGTTTATTAAATAATAAAAATACTTTTAAATATTGGATAATAGAAGCTGTAAAGCATCACTCCTTTTTGTGTTTTCTGTCCTATAGGTTATTTTCCTCACTTTAAGGCGTCCACACACTGACTC
>NW_019435085.1:0-1032 GCF_002814215.2 Seriola lalandi dorsalis
TGTGTGTGTGTGTGTGTGTGTGTGTGTGTGTGTGTGGGACTGAGTCAAAATAAACTACAGTGTGTGTGTTCATGAGGAGACTGGACGGTGGCAACACTTTTTGCGTTTCTCTCTCTTTTACATATTAAACTTATTTTTACCCATACCATATTGTGTCATTTATTTATTTAATAATGTTTGTCAAAGAGCAGATGATGAACCCTAACCCACCTTGAGACAGAGTGCAGCATTGAATGTGTCCTCTGTCCTCCTGGTGGGGGGAGGGTCTTACTATCTGTCAGTGTCATCACTCTAGCATGTTTCTGATTGGAGGAGTGAGACTTGTTGCAACCGTGTGGCAACAATGTGGCTCAATGATGTGTTTTAATAGTTTTTGGATTATTCTGTGGCACAGAGGAAGACGATGCACCAGGGTTTGAACAACACACACACACACGCAAGCACACACACGCACACACACACAATACTTTCAGACATTCAGTGTTGATTTGAGACTTTTCATGGAACATTTTCTTCCATATTTTGTCTTTATTCTTTTAGGTTAAATACAATCTGAGCTGTTTACTCAAGATCCCCCCTTTCTTTCTTTCTTTCTTCTTTCTTTCTTTCTGCCCCCCTGGTATGTGGACACTCGCGTCTACAGTTTGTTTACATGTGAAACAAGTTGCTAATTAACCAAAACTCGGGGCTGTATCATAAAAATGTGGATATTAAAAACTTTAGCAACTTAAAAGCTACAAATGTGTGAAAGTTCATGAGTGCGAACTGCTGTTTCTGCAGCGCTGAAAAATTCCAACCCCTAATTCTATTTTTATCACCACTGAGTGCATCACGTTTACATCAAAGGATGTTTAAAAACTCTTTGGATATTTTCTTTCCTGGCAAAGAAAAACAGTTTTCACCCGCAGTATTTGCCATTAAAATCTTCAGCAGGACAATTCACACAGAAGGAGAGGAGAGATAAAAGATCCTGTGGTTAATTTTCTCCTGTAGTTTTTCATTTTCAAGTAATAAACTCCTGTTTTTTTTTTT
>NW_019435086.1:0-1164 GCF_002814215.2 Seriola lalandi dorsalis
GCAGCAAAGTCCATGTCGGGTCAAAGGTGAGGTGAGCTTTGAAAAGAGCCGCCAGAACTGAGGAGGATTATTCCAAAAACCTGGATGCACAGAGGAAAAATAAACCATCAAGACTCTGTATGTCAGGGTTGGATTTTTCCTGTGAAAGCGGTGCCGCGGACAGCGATGGCTGACCTTTTTCCCTCTAAATGTGGGGTGGCATTCTGAGACCGAGGCGTTCATCTTGTGTCAGAAGCACTCGGGAGTTGGAGTCCCAGACTCCCAGAGTGCTACTTTATGTCTTAAGGCAGAGAGCTAACACCTAGGCACTTAGCTCCATAGCATCTCTCCCTCCTCCTTTCTCACCCTTTACCCAAGTGGCCTGGCGCTGCAGGAAGAGGTGGGATCACAGTCTCCGAGGTGTTGCTGGACCTGTCCACAGCCTCGGAGAGTGCGTGTTCCACTGTGCATGTGTTGCTTCTTGTCTGTATTTGCTGTAATACAAGACCTGGCTTCATTTTAGTCTCGTGCTGTTGTGGTTAGTTTTTGCCCATATCTGGAATCTTTAAGTTTAACAATTTATTATTTTTTTTCTCCTCAGAAGATCAATTATCCTCAGAGTATTTTATCTGTGGGAGTGGCCTGTAGAGCCGCTTCTGTTCTCGTAGTTTTCCCCATCATTTCTATCAGTTAAGATGATTATACATTCAGCAAAGTTATTCCTGAGATCTGGAAGTCTGAACTCTGACAGGACAAGATGCAAGCAGTCAAACAGTCGAACAGTCAGGCAGTCAAACAGTCAAACAGTCAAACAGGCAAACAGTCGAGCAGTCGGACAGGTTGTAGTCAACACATCTAAACCACTTCATTTGGAGGTTAAACTGGAAGTGAGCGTGCCCATCATGTCTGTGCTGTATGGGGCATCAAAGCTGAGCCAGGAAGTTGAGTAGTAGCTTTACGCTCCATCCTCCATTTTGTTTGTCTCATGTTTTGTCTCTGGCCTCACTGGACTTCTTTTAAACCAAGTTTCTATGTTTGTAAGTCAGGCTGTTTTACTTTTGTTCCATGCATTTTATTTATTAGTGTATTATTACCTGAACCTGATGTGCATGAATTAACTTTGGAAAGACTGGTCTGATGTGAAAGATGGCGACAGCAGAGCGGCTAACTCTGAGCTTCAAAGCC
>NW_019435087.1:0-982 GCF_002814215.2 Seriola lalandi dorsalis
AGCATTTATATAATGAAACACACGTTAACTTCATTTAAAGTAACTCTTTACAGCTCCTGCAGCTGAAAAGTTCCCAGCCAATAGACAGACTTGTTGCCTCTGCTCTCTATTTCTGGAAGACGAGTTGAGTTCTTGAAAGCCTAACTGATCCTCTTCAGGGGTAATTTGAGACCCTCATAACAGTTGTTCAGGACATCCAAGGCTAAGGGCAAAAGATGAAAACCTCTTTTACCTCTGTGCACCTAAATTTGCACATCTGCTTCTCTCTGCTTCTTACTCCTCCACCTCTCTCTCTCTCTCTCTCTGACTTCCATCCATCCATGCTCTAACACTACTGTGGGTAACATAAACACACTGAGTGTCTCCTCAGACCACCGTAGTGGTAGCAGCAATGAATAAGTGTGTGTGTGTGTGTGTGTGTGTGTAATACTACTAGAACACTCTTTGAGGAACAGCACAAAGTGTGTATTGACAGCATTTTTTTTTTTTACTTGGACTGCAGGGCACTTTGCTTTCCAGTCAAAATCACATTTTGTCACCATTAAAATGAAAGATTTCAGAGGCCGACTGAAGCAAGCTGAACATGAACTGGACCTTTTAGTTTAGTCAGAGGTGTTTCAGCTGAGAGAGAGAGTCGATCTGAGTGCTACAGACCGTGGAAAAATCTATTTGAACTGTGCTTTCAAATGGTTTAACAATGGCAGGTTGACTTGCTCCAAAACGTCTCACTGAATATTTAAAGGTTTTCAAAAGATGATCCATAAACTACAAGATTAGGCGACACAAAATGTTCCTTTTATGTGGAAGTTACTGAATGTTATAGATTTCTGCTGCTTTTAATGGCCCGAAAGCACTTTTATTCTCAATCGGCTTCTTACTACAAGCAATGAGGTCCCACATAAACATATGACTTTATGCCAGAGTAAGGACCGTTTTCGTTTTTCATGACAGAGTGTCACAGTCTTTTTTGTTTGTTTTTTTT
>NW_019435088.1:0-1249 GCF_002814215.2 Seriola lalandi dorsalis
TGTGTGTGTGTGTGTGTGTGTGTGTGTGTGTTTGTAGGGCAGTGCCTCAGTGTTGGGACTATTTTCAGCTCCTTATTAACGGCGTGCTGCAGCTCCGTGGCTCAGCAGGACCAAACACAGTCGGCTCAGTCTAAATACAGCTGCTCTGCTGCTGCTGGTCACGTTCCTGCAGACACGCTGACGACACACCTGAACACACAGGTGACATCTGAGAACCACGTCTGTTCACACCGGGGCTGAAGCATTTCCTACAAAATATAATTTGGTTTGAGAAGTGATAGTAAATGATAAAATGAATGAAAGGTTTGATCCTCTGTATTTCAGCATGTTGTCTCAGTCTGAATATGTGTAAGTGGTTGTAAGAGAAGTGAAGTCTGTCTTATTTTGATGGTTTGAGACCCAGGAGCTTTGGTGCTGCACCTAGTTGTTTTTTCATAGATTAAGCTACTGATCGTTTTCATGATTAATTGATGTTTTCGTTAAAAGTCTTGTTTTCTCTGACCAGATGCCCAAAACCCAAAGATATGTAACGTAAACTCTTGCGTTTGAGAACCTGAACACATCAGATGTTTTTCATTTTTGCTTGAAAAACAATTGATCAATCAATCGACTTGACCATCAATAATTATTGATGGTCAAGGTCAGTGTGACCTCACAAAATGCTTTTTAGCCATTACTCAAGACGCAGCAATTATGACAAAATTTCCATGTTTTGTATGAGTCTGGATGGGATGTAACCTGGCAGTAGGCGAGAGGCGGCGTCGTGCAGACAGTGCGGCTTGTTTCCATGACTTGGACTTTTCAACACTGACTCATTAAAAAACACATGAAACAGCCTGAGAGCGGTCGACCGACAGCTCTGCTGGTTTTCTCATCACCTCCACCAGCTTCACGGTCAGCAGCCAAAAAACTCTCTGGTTACTGGAATACTGGTGTCACTGGAGATCTTCTCTTTTTTTAAGTAGCGTGGCAGAGAGGAAAAGTCCACAAAGACTGCACCCATGACGCAGTCACAGCAAACACCAACACAGCTAATAGTCTCAACTGTGGGAGATGTTTGGAAGTGAGTAAAACCAGAAATAAAAGTAGAAATAAAACAAATAACCAGAAATAAAAGTAGGGTATTAGAAAGAAAACAGTCCAGAAATATAGAATATTAAAAGGACAAACCAGTTAAAACAGCTTAAAATATATAAATGAATAGAAATATAAGTAAATAAAATTCAATTAAAAGCCAGAGTTGAGTTTG
>NW_019435089.1:0-1148 GCF_002814215.2 Seriola lalandi dorsalis
GGGGGGGTGATGCTGCCGCCCTACAGGGTTGATAAGTTATGGTGATTGAGCGTTTGGTCCCTGTCCCCTACAGGAATGTAATTTTACACTCTGTCAGCATCACAGCAACACACACACACACACACACACACACACACACACACACACACACACACACACACACACACACACACATTAGAGGACAGACCAGCTGCTGCTCTGATGTAAGAAAAACATATAATCATCCTATACTAAGTCAAACTACAGGCTAGCTATTTCCCTCTGTTTCCAGTCTTTATGCTAAGCTAAGCTAACGGGCTGCCAGTGGTGGCTTCCTGTTTACTGCACACACACGAGAGTGGTATCGATCTTCTCAGCTAACTCTGGGAAACAAGTCATCGAGTTTTATGTCACCAAATTTTGTAAAGCTATTTCTTTACCGTTAGTGACTGATCAGCTTTATATGAAACAAGTCAGTAACAGTCAGTAACAGTCAGTAACAGTCAGTAACAGTCAGTAGCAGTTAGTAACAGTTAGTAACAGTCAGTAGCAGTCAGTAACAGTCAGTAACAGTTAGTAACAGTCAGTAACAGTCAGTAACAGTCAGTAACAGTCAGTAACAGTCAGTAACAGTCAGTAACAGTCAGTAGCAGTTAGTAACAGTCAGTAACAGTCAGTAGCAGTCAGTAATAGTCAGTAACAGTCAGTAACAGTCAGTAACAGGGTTTCTGTTGCAGTTTTGTGCAAAATAAAAGCTGTTTTTTTTATAGTTTACAGAGTTTGCATTGAGCAGGATGGTCATTTTATACATGTACGTAAATATCTACATGATATTTTAAAGTTATTATTTTATTCTGACATCCTCCTGAATATTTACACTGAAAAACATCTTCAACTTAAACAACATCAACTGTACAAGGAAAGAATATTAAAAGATAACCACAATTAAATAAAATATTACAAAAAAATGAAGCAGAGCAGTTTTTGTAATTAATTCTCTCCTGCATCAGGTCGACTACAGACTCAATTAATCCATCAAATATAAATATTAAGCTTTTTAACCATCATTAATATTTTCTACTTTTAGGATGAACTCGTTTCAGTTTCTTTATTTAGTTGTGGAGCTGAAGTGTAAAAAATATAATTAAAGTGTAATTAAAATGAATACA
>NW_019435090.1:0-1120 GCF_002814215.2 Seriola lalandi dorsalis
GAAGTCTCCACGCAACCAGAGAAAAAATCTGACATATAGAAATGCCCTTGAATTTTTATGTGAAACTGTGAGACACTAAACAAGATGTTCTGAAAGCTGAAGACTATATTTTATTGACAGCATACGAGCAATTCATGTGATATTCTGCGATGTAAGCTAAACACACAAACACATATTTAGGGGCCGAACATGGATTTTTCTTTCAGTCCTGAAAGCTATTTCAACACCACATGCATGTGTACTGTGCTGCTGAGATTATCAGGCTGTAAAAGCTCTGAGGAAGATGTGAGGAACAGTATGAAGGACTTAGATCTTTTCTAAAAAGATGTTTACCTTACATACAAGCAGGCTGCTGTTAGGTAAGAATGAAACACATGGCTACAGAGTGAGAGAAAAGACGAAGAGGGCATTGTACCCCCCCCCCCGAGTGTCCAGCAAAAACTGAAGGATTTGTCCATTCACCCAAAGTCCCTGCCCGTTTGGCTCCAGCTCCAGTCAAGTCCAACAAAGAGTTAAGCATTTTAAATTCTACAGTCAAGCTAAACTGTTCTTGAAATTCAGCTGGCAGCCGGCCTGGCTAGTCATCCGTCGATTTGATGTGTGCTTCAAGAATCTGGCCCATACACACAAACTGCGAGCCAGGACACCCAAACAAAAACAGAGAAACCAAGAACCAGTCTTGGCAAGTGAAGTTTACAGCTTCACTGCGGCCCAGTCGTGTACGGTGGTCCCCGTCCCTCCACTGCTGCGCTACTGTGCTTCTGTGTTGAAGGATGTCATTCTCGTATTTGGCATGATAGTGTTGATTTATAGTGTCAAAAAATAATGTGGGTGTGTGTGTGTGTTTGTGTGTGTGTGTGTGTGTGTGCAGGTGCGGTGTATTTTTCTCATGAATCGGAGGCTGCACGTACTGAATGAGTAAACTACTAACTCACTACATGCATGCGTGCACAAAGCAGTGGTGTATAGGGTTAGTGGGTAAAAGGAATTGGGTTGAGCCTTCACTGTGTAACTGCTCACAACATTTTATTTTTTGCCTATGTTATGCTCAAGTGTTGAACCTCACAGAATAAACAGCTTTGTTATATCCTCTTAAATATAACACTCTTACAAAAAAAAA
>NW_019435091.1:0-1109 GCF_002814215.2 Seriola lalandi dorsalis
CCTCAGTCTAATGCGAAGGTCATTTAATGTTTGACTTTGTGATCGTCATATGGCAAAAAAGGAGAAACATTTTATAACAATCAATTACATTTTTTAAAAGCATATTTTATGCATTTAGGCTTTAAAAACCATCAATATCCACACTTTGAAATAGTCAAACATTAAGGGGAGAAGATGGCATCAGTAATAAAGCTGTTTGGGAGAACCTAAGATTTAAAGTTTGTGAATAGTCTGATCTTTTCCAAATTACTGGACTGTCAGGACTGGAGCCGATCAGCACTGATCAAAAACCAATATTTAACATTTTTATTGTTTAGAAAAGTGAAAAAAAACAAAACAAAACAAAACAAAACAAACAAACAAAAAAAAAAACACTGAACATGTGCCTCAACAACTGGAATAAATTAAAACTATTGGCCACGATAATGATCAATAATTAGTCAAAAACCAACTGATGGTGCTATATAACCTGAGCAAATGAGATATTTGTATTCATTTGTTCTAAATTTGCTGCTGCTTCACCTGTCGTCATTTAACCACTGGTCAAACAAATCTCTAAAGACCCAACATCATTTCTTCACACGACTAAATAAGCAGAGCAATTAAAGCAAACACATTCGAGTCTCACTGAAAAAGGCTGTTGCTACAAATGTCTTTTCCAAGCAGAAAAAAAGAAACTGCGTCATCATCAGCTTTTCTTCATGAATGAGCTGATCCAGAATCTGAGTTTGTTCACTTCACTACAGCCACTGGTTCCATTTAAAGAGGAGATCCAACAATTTTCCCAGCATACATTGCACGGACATACCTGTTATGTTTATATAAAAGCCAGTCTGACTGTCCCTGTATTTGTAGCTGGCATGATTGTGTAAGACCTAATTTCCACATACCATATAAACAAAATTCACAAGTAAGACAAAAGGGTGATGAGGGAAGAATGAACCTTATTTAAAGTGACAGCAGCACATGTAGATCATTAGTCTGGTGAGGAACAAGGTTAGACCCTTATTCCCCACCATGTGAAGAAGCTCAACTAACACAAGCTTTTCTGATAATTATTAAGAATGATGAATAGTAGATTGCATTCAGAGGAATTATTACCATGACAA
>NW_019435092.1:0-897 GCF_002814215.2 Seriola lalandi dorsalis
CCATTCACACTCACAGCCACACCTATGGTCAATTCAGAGTATCCAATTAGCCTAGTCCCCATGTTGCATGTCTTTGGACTGTGGGAGGAAGCCGGAGAACCCGGAGAGAACCCACACTTGCACGGGGAGAACATGCATACTCCACACAGAAAGATCCCACGGCCGAGCCGGGACTCGAACCCGGAACCTTCTTGCTGTGAGGCGACAGCGCTAACCACTGCCCCACCGTGCAGCCCTTGTTACTTCCATTCTTATTTAATTTTAATAAAACGGCAGTTTTTAAACAGCTCTCAGATTTCATCTCATGCACCGCCCTCCTTGATCCAAATCAGTTGGGCTTTAAAATCAGCCACTCCCCTAAAAACAGCTCTGTGACAGAGGAGTCATCCTCATATCTCATCTTGATGTACCTAACCACAGGCTTTGACATGGTGAACCACTGCATCCTGCTATCTGTATTCTTAAGATATCAGCATCCTGGGCAAAGCATCTTGAACCCTATCTTACTGGGCACTACTTCAGTGTGTCATGGCAAGGGCAAATGTCTTTACATTTTTACATTTGTCCCCTCCTCACAGGGGTGCCCTAAGGATCAATAGTGGGGACCCTTGTTTTTGCAACATACACCACCTCCTTAGGGCCAGCTATCCACTCACATGGCTTCCTATATCACTGCTATGCAGACAACACACAACTCTACCTGTTGTTCCTGCCAGACATCCCCACATTCAGCTAGACCTCTCTAAGACTGAACTCTTAGTCATCCTGGCCAATCTGTCTCTTCATCATGATATCAATAACAAAATCACCTCTTCATCTCTGACCCCAACCAAGGTCATAAGAAACCTGGGTGTCATGTTTGATGACCAGCTCTCCTTCTCAGACCATGTTGCATCC
>NW_019435093.1:0-1223 GCF_002814215.2 Seriola lalandi dorsalis
GGTTTCCTGGTGTTAAATCTGAAGTAATGTTTTCTGTATATATGTATTTATCATCCAGGTCTGTTACATAAATTCTCTAATATCTTGACTTAAGTGTTTGTGTGTATTTTTGTCTGTAGGCTCCAGACGAGGCCGCCCTCTCCGGTCTGTCAGAGAACCTGACTCAGGCTGGTGTGTCCCACAAGCTTTGGATCGAACAGCCGGAGAACATCCCCACGTGCCTGGCTCTGAAGCCATATCCTAAAGAGACTGTCCAGCCGCTGCTGCGCAAGTTCAAACTCTTTAAATAAGTTGCTTTGAAAAGTGTTCACTTACACATTGCAGTGTATCTTAATACTTTTCAAATAACAGCAGAGAGACCTGAGGAGCTTCATTCAAAATGTGTGAATGTTGTCTCTGTCTATGGATCAAAACAGCTGTAATTTACAAGATTAAAATCAGAAAATGATCAATTTCAGTGAATCCTGATTAATTTGCTCAGATTTCACAATGCTTTTTGTTTTGTGATTATGATTTTGTGAGCATTGGCAGGTACAACAGTTGGCAGTGTATTATCCCACAGCATCTTAGTACAGCTCAATATGCATAAGTTGTATTAACATTTACACATATACATATATATATATATATATATATGTGTATAAGTATACACTGTATATATGATGCAAAAACAAAATATGTTCTGGATGGCTCCAACTACAATTTAACCAAGTGTATAATGGTTTGCATTCAGTGTTACCACATTGCCAGTTCTTTATTTGAGGATGAAAAATGTCTGTCTTGTCTCATTGTTCTGTGGCATGAGTCGAGTAAATGTTCTACATGTGGTTTTACACTTCCTCTTCATTCATACATTCATTCTTATGAATCTAGTTCTCAAATTATGTAGCTCTTCTGTCAGATCTGTTGGCCAGAATCAGAACACCTACAAACACTATTTGCACTTCAGTTGTCATTTCTCACCTGTAATTCCTTTAATATGGACAGAGAAATTTATATTTCAACTGCTTAAACTTTACAGAAACATTTGTCTTTAGTAGACTAGACAGACATGATAAGGATTTTACCATGACACCCTGAGCCTCTCCCTGAGGGCACAGCTAATACACGATTCATACATAGGTACTTCAGGACACACTGGGCAAAATTAGAGAAATTAGTGTCTGATTATTACAGCAGTTACTGTATATAGAAATGCAATTGTTATAAACAGATGGATGATG
>NW_019435094.1:0-974 GCF_002814215.2 Seriola lalandi dorsalis
GCTACATTTTATTTACATATTGATTCTATTGATATATTTATATTTCATTCAGTGCTGGTCTGTTGTCATTTTTGCATTAACATGGAGAACTGTATTGTTTGGTGAGGTGTTACTTGTCCTCTGTCTTGTGTCTTTGAACCTCTCAGGTCCTTTCACTTCTCCTTTTTAAGTGTCACTCTGTCCATTAGCCAATCAGAGAAAACCAGAGAAAAGGGTGAAAATAAAATAAAACAGACACTAAGTGCTGGTTGTTCAGTAAATAACAATATGTGTACAATAACGAGTGTGTGTGCGTGTGTGTGTGTGTGTGTGTGTGTGTGTGTATATACCAAAGGTTCTTATATATGATCCTACTAAGAAATGGATTCCTTCATTTAATAGTAGGATGTGAAATTGAACACCAGTTAAAATTTATTGAAAGCAACACATTTAATGTTTTTGTTTTGTTTTTACTTTTTTTCTGTAAAACATCCCTCTTTAAGAGGACTGATGGATAAGGAGGAATTTAAGGTAGGTATTTAAACATGATGGTTAAAAAATAACACAACATTTATAGTTATTTTTGATCACTACGTTGTACAGTATCTGTATTGTATACAGCTGCAGTTACTGTTGAGGCTGTGTGTTGTTTAATGGATGAGGGTGTTTTCTGAGTTGGCTCATGCTGTGTGTGTTTCTATGTGTTTTCTTCAGCGGCAGTGTTCTGTTCTCAGACACCGTAATACAGGGAGAAAGGAGCCATTGTGCATTAGAGCTCAGAGACAGTGGAAAAATTGCATTGTGGGGAAGTGCTGGTTGCCATGGCAGCTGTTGGCAGGCTGTATGATATTAAATCTTGGCTGTGATGGAGCAGTGGTGGACACCCTGCATGAGGTGGGTGAATCCTCTTGTTCTCAGGAGTGTGTGTGTGTGTGTGTGTTGTACATTTGCATGTATATAAATTCCTCAGCGCACATCTCCTTGCACATTATCCA
>NW_019435095.1:0-1126 GCF_002814215.2 Seriola lalandi dorsalis
CAGCGTGAAGCAAAATATCTTGTGTGAAATGTCTTAAACCCCAGTTTCTCCAGCTGTTCTTCATGAGCATGTTTCCATTCTGTCAACCAGCCTCCTCTTTAATCTGTCAGATCCATAACAGACTTCTACATGCTGTCGACTCTTGTGTCTTGACTGTAGTTACATTTTTACCATAAATCTTTTTAATGTTTGTTTTGTTCACGACTAATCTGTCCTTCTCTTCTCACCCTGTTTTACTGAGTCATTGCATGTCGGGTTGCTCTCACAGACACATTTCATTTTAAAGTAAAATTGGGAAATAAAATAATCCTCCTCACTGTCTGTGAGACCAACCTCAGTGTATGCGTCTCTGGCTGGCTGGTGGCCAGCTGTCCGTCTATCTTAACCCCTCATCTTTCTTCCTGTGTGATTTCCTCCTTTCTCTGCTCTGCCTGCCTGCCTTCTTTTTGGAGCAGAATAATGTATCGCACGTATAGGATGTGAGTACCTCTTCCTCCTCCTCCTCTTCCCTCTTTTCTTTTGTCATGGTAATAATTCCTCTGAATGCAATCTACTATTCATCATTCTTAATAATTATCAGAAAAGCTTGTGTTAGTTGAGCTTCTTCACATGGTGGGGAATAAGGGTCTAACCTTGTTCCTCACCAGACTAATGATCTACATGTGCTGCTGTCACTTTAAATAAGGTTCATTCTTCCCTCATCACCCTTTTGTCTTACTTGTGAATTTTGTTTATATGGTATGTGGAAATTAGGTCTTACACAATCATGCCAGCTACAAATACAGGGACAGTCAGACTGGCTTTTATATAAACATAACAGGTATGTCCGTGCAATGTATGCTGGGAAAATTGTTGGATCTCCTCTTTAAATGGAACCAGTGGCTGTAGTGAAGTGAACAAACTCAGATTCTGGATCAGCTCATTCATGAAGAAAAGCTGATGATGACGCAGTTTCTTTTTTTCTGCTTGGAAAAGACATTTGTAGCAACAGCCTTTTTCAGTGAGACTCGAATGTGTTTGCTTTAATTGCTCTGCTTATTTAGTCGTGTGAAGAAATGATGTTGGGTCTTTAGAGATTTGTTTGACCAGTGGTTAAATGACGACAGGTGAAGCAGCAGCAAATTTA
>NW_019435096.1:0-913 GCF_002814215.2 Seriola lalandi dorsalis
GATAGATAGATAGATAGATAGATAGATAGATAGATAGATAGATAGATAGATAGATAGATAGATCTCATGGCAAAATGCTTGTCACATGTGATAGATTGGATTGTATACACACAGTTGTTCCTTGCACAGAGTTCCTGCCTTTCTCTCTCTCAAAGGTATGACTTTGATGAGGTGAATGTGCATGGAAATAAACTCACTGAGACATTGTAGCTCATGGGGGAAGTTGTTAACAACACTCTTTCCAGGCACTGTATCTTTGAGATCTCTATCCGTGTGACAGATCAATAGCTTCGTCTTGAAAACTGTAATTCTTCCCACAAATCACATACATGTTAATAAGTACTTTATCAGCAGGTGCACTGCCATCTGTAGAATGTGTGTTCATCCTCCTTTTCTAGAAAAGAAGTCTACGGCATCATCAGCAGACTATGTATTGTTTTAGGGAAATCTTCAGTAAAACAGGTGAACTTCCTGTCA
Source organism: Seriola lalandi dorsalis (assembly GCF_002814215.2). Taxonomy (NCBI): domain Eukaryota; kingdom Metazoa; phylum Chordata; class Actinopteri; order Carangiformes; family Carangidae; genus Seriola; species Seriola lalandi. Next base: position 478 of record NW_019435096.1, read on the forward strand.
ACTTTCCTGTCCTTTTTACAGCATTCTGTTTTCAGGTTGTCCACCCCGACCGCCCATCCTATCATTGTGAACTTGATATCTCAGTAAGACCTTGACCTCTTAAAGTTTGGCACTAATATTCACTTGGATTAAAGGATGAACTGCAGATGAGTGCAGTGAATTAAATATCAGGAAGGCCTCAAGAGAATCCCTTCAAATTTTGCATAAAAGTCCACTTGGTCTAAAGGACGAACTGATTAGATGTTGGTGGTCAAAGGTCAAAGTTTAAGGTCACGTTGACCTCAGCTTTCTTGTGATATATCAGGAGTGCCCAGAGGGAATTTTGTTACATCTGGCACATACATTCACATGGACTCATGGATGAATTGCTTAGAATTGTGTCTCACAAATTCATAGGCTATTTCTGACACAATTCAAGGTTATGTTTTTTTCACCT
>NW_019435097.1:0-1286 GCF_002814215.2 Seriola lalandi dorsalis
TTAAGTTTATTAAACATTCTGCACCAGACCTCTGTGTTGGCTGCATTTGGGTCCAACTTACCTCGCAACCCTTGACAAAAGCCCATTGTTTTCTTATTCTCTGCGTCTGAGTCCCGCCTTGAGTCCCTGCCTGACACAGACAGGGGCAAATCAAGGACTTTCAAATACTTTTTCAAGCGCTTATTTTTATTTTCAAAGATGAAATTGCTTCCTCCACAACTGTCCATCTGTTGCAAAAAAAATTCTGCAATTTCAAAAAAGGAAGTATCAATCTACGATCATGATCATTCTCAATCACAACAATAAAAAACAAGCTTAGTTAAAATAAATTAAATTGAAATAAATAATATCAAATTTTCAGCCATTGCTGCTTGAAAAGCTCCTAGACTCCTCCATGGAATGAATTGCAGCTTGTCCATCATATCAATTATGTCAGTGCAACACCAAAGTATATATTCAAAAAATCCAGGAACTGTGCTTTGCTCAAAAGACTGCATTGTTAAATTCTATCAGAAAATATAGATCATAATGGATTGCTTCCTTACTCTCACTCACTGTGTAACCTTAGCATTAGCCATTAGCCTGCACACTGCTGCTTAACCACATGGTACCTGAAAATTGACTCAAGGCTCCAAACTAGCTTTTTCCACCCCCATCCTGGGAAAAAATCATTTCAACCATCCATAACGCAGTGTAAAGCAACAAAAAATCGAAATGTTATACTTCTCCTTTGTTTTTTCATCTATCGTAGTTATTTACATGAAACACATAATAGAAATGAATAAGAAATAAATTATTGCTTTTTTTATTTAGATATTTGCTCAGATTTAAAAAAAAGCTAATACACTCGTTAGATTTAGTTTTAAGAATTTAAACAGATCGTCATTCCCTCTCTAATATCTGTTTTATATTGCTATGAAAACATCAACACATTTCTCCTTCAAACAACTATATTTATTCAAGTTTCTTGCCAAAAACTGAATTTCACAAGATTACATTTGAACACACCATGATGTTAGAATTTACCTTTTCCCAATAATCATTTTTACTGAATAGAACTTGAACACATCATCAATGTAACTCTGCTAGCTGTTAGCTCAGTTAATTAGCCAAGAAATGCTATCAGCTAACATTAACTAGCTCTCCTCCTGCCATCTCAAGCCGTCAAGACTACTTAACCACGCGTGTGGTCCGAAGACGGCTGGACGTGTAGGCAAAGTTTTCAGGTTCTTGATATGGGACATGCCCCAATCTCCAGTATGTGTTACAACATACATAACAATGAG
>NW_019435098.1:0-1122 GCF_002814215.2 Seriola lalandi dorsalis
TGTGTGTGTGTGTGTGTGCTTGTCCACCATCTTTATCAATATAACCCTGTCAGTCAATACTACAAAACACCCTGTTTGTTTATTCATTTATCTCATGACATCTCTGTAACACTGTGCGTTAAGAAAGCGCAGCTGAATGCAATCATGTCAACACGCAGCTCATGTGACATTTGAGCCCTCAGCAGCAGTTTTGATACTTTGCACAGCTCATTACCACAACCTCAACCTCTGTAACAATGCACAACATGCTTGATTGATATCCAATAGTTGCTAAAAGTGAATATCAGGTAACAGCCTTAGCTTAGCAGCAGAAAGCCTACCCTCCGTCATTAGATTGCCTTCACGCCTGCATGGCCCATTAGTCAGAGCACTCCTGCTTTCACATATGATATAGTGGACAATACAATGCACCGCCTGCTCCAAGCAACATCATGTATGTGTATTTCATCTGTATACTGTACATGTAACTCATTTTGTTTATGACAATGTCCTGCTATCAGCAACTCTCTCTGCAGAGGTTAATACATCTTTAGATATGTGTATGGATAAATGCGCAGTGATAAAACTTGTTGTGTTTTTATTATCTTTATAGCTGAAATGATGGTTGTGATTGATATTATTGTAGCTTTAGAAAAAGCAGAGCTGCACAGCTTTATTTATTGATGCGTCTAAAGCCTTTGATCCTGTTGATCATGCCCCGTTGAAACAGAGCTTATTTAAAATGGGGCTGTCTGACCAAGCGCTGCAAAGGTCCACTAATTATTTCTCAGGCAGAACTCAGCGATTGAAAGTTAATGGTCTCAGATCAAACTGGTTACAGACACATTTAATGGAGTGCCCCAAGGTTCAGTGCTTGGCCCACTTCTTTTATTTTTCTCTTCTTTATTAATTATTCAGGTATTACTGTTCAAGGTTGTGTAGATAATGCAGTTTTATATGGCTGTAGATGTTTTTCCTTAGATACACTTCATCGATTAGTCCGTCTGTAAAGGAATAGATTGACATTTTGGGAAACATTATTATCTGCTCAGTTAGATGAGAAGATTAATGCCACACTCATGTCTGAATGACAATTAGCATAAAAACCTGAAGCACGAGGAAACAGCTTGCCTGGTATACACC
>NW_019435099.1:0-978 GCF_002814215.2 Seriola lalandi dorsalis
GGGCCCTGTGTGCTAGTGCTTTTAAAACCCTGTTGGAGTTCTGTTCTTTCTCTCTCTCCTCCTACAGGCACCTGTTTGGTTTGGTTGGCATTTGGTTTGTGTTGTTTCTGTTGTTGCACCATACAACATTGCATTTACGCACTTCTTTACCCTTTTTTACTCACTTACACTGCTGATCCTACAGATTACACATGCCATTGTAAGTTTAGGTTCTCCTAGATTTATTGTCTGTTTAAAAAAAAAACAAAAAACATTTATTAATTGTCTTCTTTGTGTGCATCTCGCTCTTTGTGTCATGTTGTGTGTCCGGTTTGTGGCAGTTTTGACACTGCTCTGTAGAGTAAAAAAAAAAAACATTGTTGCTGAGGTTATTTCTGGGTGAAACATTTCTGGTTACATTCATCATTTATTGTAAACAGTCTGGGTAAGTGCTGTTGTTTTTGCGTCAAATGATAATTCATAATTTCATGTTGTTAAATAAAAGATGTTAAATTAGTAAAATCATATATGTGTTTTATAAGATAAAACATGGTTTAATTTCATTATGTACTTCATAAGTTTGTTTCCTTCGGTGCTGTGGTGTTTTGGCCCGGAGCCAATGTTCAGTACCTGTGTGCTGCCACGGCAGACGTAATCGATGCTATTCTGCTAAGCATGGCCTAAGTTGTATCAAGACCTCTTTTCATGACAAGCGGTTAACAAGGTATTTTTTCTTTGTGTTAGTGATGCATTTTGTTTATGTTTACACAACGTGACATTTATGCCTTTATTCACTTCATGTAAGGTCTTTGTTGTGAGCTGATATATTTGTATATTTGTACAAACAGTTCTCACGGCATGAACGATGGGAGAAGAGACGAAATAAATGCCAGTAAAAGAGAAACTGATCCGTGTCTGTTATGACCGGAGCTACAGTCTGGTAGAGGCACTGCTGGTCTTCTGCAAATACAAGTTAAAATAAAAAGACAGATTAGAAGT
>NW_019435100.1:0-903 GCF_002814215.2 Seriola lalandi dorsalis
CTGACTACAGTCCAGACTACAGTCCAGACTACAGTCCTGACTACAGTCCAGACTACAGTCCAGACTACAGTCCAGACTACAGTCCTGACTACAGTCCAGACTACAGTCCAGACTACAGTCCTGACTACAGTCCTGACTACAGTCCAGACTACAGCCAAGACTACAGTCCTGACTACAGCCCAGACTTTAGTCCTGACTATAGTCCTGACCTCAGTCCTGACTACATCCAGACTACAGTCCTGACCTCAGTCCTGACTACATCCAGACTACAGTCCTGACCTCAGTCCTGACTACATCCAGACTTCAATCCAGACTATAGTCAAGACTACAGTCCCGAGTATCTGAGTATCACTCCCCCTTCAATCATTGATTGGTCAGTGGACCTTTAATCGTGCAGATATAATAAGTAAAATAAAATGTGATCATTACAATAATGATAAAGTTCAGTATAATAATGATGCATTTATTGGTCCTTGGGTATTTTCAATATAAAAACATTTCATTCTGCTGATGAGCCCAGTACCAAGACCTGAAGACTACATAGATAATGTTCTTTACCGTGACTGTTCACATAGTCGGTCCAAAATTTTTCCTGAAAATGGAAGAGAAAGAAAATATAATGATGTAGCTTCATTAGAGAGAAGAAGAATAGACACATTGAGTGACGACCACAGGACATTTCATTCACAGTCCTCTCATCAGGTGCTACAGTACAGGTTCAGGTAACAGTTCTAGGAGTTCTGGTTCAGTTGAACGGCTCATCTTCAGACTGTAGATGTAACAATGCTGGGATATTAACTAAACGGCATTTTAATGGACTCTTAATGATTTCTGGTGCCCTTCAAATAATTTCTCAGTCTGTTCACATAACTGTCACACAAGGTTCAAATGTTAAGGTGACGT
>NW_019435101.1:0-816 GCF_002814215.2 Seriola lalandi dorsalis
GGCTACAGTCCTCGCTGCAGTTGGCCCCGGCTCGAGTCCCGCATCGGACGGCCTTTACTGCATGTCATTCCCCATTTCCTGTCTCTCTCCACTATCCTGTCCAATAAAGGCACAAAAGCCCAAAAAAATATACTTTAAAAAAGTAGTGACATTTCATTTAATTTTCATTTAATTGAATTGAAGATCATACAGTTTTTACAGAACAGCATGTGCATTAGCATGGGAAACCAAAAGTGAGGAGACATACCAGAAAATTTTATAAATTAAATTAGTGTTAATACAAAAACACATGTGACATATTTTGCATTGTTTTTCTACAGAGGCGTCTTTTTGACACTGCTGTCGGTTCACTTTGGTGCAGGATCTTCTATGAGTTACACCCTGGAAGAGATAAACTCAGATATAGGCGGTAATTAAGCAGAAGGCAGAAGGGTGTGAAAGCAGACTAGGCCTACTAATAAATAGGATATGCTAAACAGCTCCAGCAGTAGGATTAGAGCTCCGTAGGGGCTTGAGGTGGTTGGAAGGCTGTCAGTACCAGACGGAGGCAGACAGACTAACACCTGAACAAACTGTTCAGGTGTTGTGGTTTGTTTTGCTCTCGGTGGATCAGTGCTGTCTCTCAGATGAAAAAATTTTCATGAAACAAAGCAGTAGGAGACTTGATGACAATCTACCCTGTCCTTTCCTTCAGCTGGCTGCCCACTGAGCGGCAATACAGCGAGGCTTAGAGCAGAGGCGTGCAGGAATGGAAGATGTGAAGATGCTTTTGATTACTACACCTAAGAACTGGTAGTGAGGCTCTGAGCTACCTGC
>NW_019435102.1:0-1237 GCF_002814215.2 Seriola lalandi dorsalis
CATTTCTGACCTTAACAGCACAGATAGCCACATAGAAAGGCTTTGGAAAAGGACGTTAAACTTAACACTGGTTCTACAAAACGTCTGTTCGCTCCACATGAAAACTCCAGAACACAACGTTAACAATAGAGAGGGGGGAAATAAAATAACAGCATCAGAGCATCACTTTAATTCAGCCTCAGGCACATCAGAATAAATATAAAGAGAGAGCACAATATTAAAGTTGTAGTTCTGCACAGGCCTGAAGTTTTGGCCTCAACCAAAATCTCCCATCATGTTTTATCTTCCTCTGCTGCCGTCGAGCCGCAGCAGCTGATGTTACAGCTGCCAACGAGAAGCTGCAAATTCCACCTGAGATGGTCTTAAAAAATTTACACTAAGCCAGACACACATGTAAAAACATTCATCTCAATAAACATCACAGAGATTTATGGATATCAGCGGTTACATGACGACAGAGACGGAGAAGACTAAAGAAGACGAGACCCTTATGTTATAAACTCTGTTATAAATGATGATTTACATTTCAGAAGGTGACTTTAAATCATATGATACAAACAGTCACACCTTTGTCTTTGTCACATGATGTGTCATGTGACGCCTGCAGCAGGATCAGGCTCAGTGTGTGACTGTGTTTCAGCTGGTGCACGTGTCGGGACTAGTTCTTGTCGGTGCAGCAGCTTCCTGAAGTTTGTACCAACACTGCCAAGATGGCGACAGTGGAGCAGCTCACTCTGAGCTTCAGATTCCTGTGGGTGACGTCACAGAGGCGACGTCCATCTTTATTTACAGTCTGTGGTCTGGACTCAATGACAGAAGCACTGGGCGGATGGATACACTGTAGCTTGTCATAAAGAAATAGTTCCAGCAAAATTATCAGCTTTAATTTTCTGAAATATAGATTTAGTGGTGTTGTTTTGTCAGGCTAGCTGTTTCCCTCTGCTTCCTGTCTTTATGCTAAGCTAAGCTAACCAGGTCCTGACTTCAGGTTTTTCTTAATAATTTTACAGTATGTTCAGTAATATGCAGCTGGCTAACGACATCTTTGGCTAAATGAGAGTGGGTGCTGATTAAGGTGATAGTTTGTTCACTCTTCATGTCACCACATGAAGCTCAGAGCTTTAGTCACTGTTTGGATTTTCATGGGTAATAAACTGTAGATGTGTAGAACGACTTCAGATTGATGTCCGTGATTTCACTTTAATGGATTTATGTTCTTTGAATCTAATTTCTTTTT
>NW_019435104.1:0-894 GCF_002814215.2 Seriola lalandi dorsalis
CCCCATTTCCCCCATTTGCTCCACCTTCAAATTATCTTTTTCTTCCAGGTTTGAGTTTACTTTTGTCAAAACGTCTACTGCCTGCTCTGGTCTTTGTTCCTGTGCATTTGTAATTTGATTTCTTTTCAATTGCTGACCAACAGATTTACTTTTCATCTGTTTGTGTTGGTTTTGTTTGTGGATTGTTTGGTCTCTTTCATGACAAGCTACCTTCTCTTTTATACTATTTGTCACCTTGACTCCTCCAGGGGACCTTTTATGTGAACATTTCAAGTCACTTCCCTTGCATACATTGGCCATGGTCTCAAACTTCTCCATCAAGGAAGACAAGAAGATCCCTCTCCCAATGAGTTTCGGTTTGATTGGCTGTTTCTTCTTCTTCATATTCAGGCCCCTTTCTTTCTGTTCAGCCATGGCAAACTTGGCCACCATATCCTTCACACTGCCTCCTCTCTTCAGTCCTTGTTCTCTTTTAGCTCGGTCCTTCTTGTGCATGTCGTGCTCACTGTTTTGGCTGTGGTTCACCTTACCTGCCACACCTCTGCCAAAGGATAGAGTTCCTACCTGCCTTTGGTGAGTGACGGGAGGTTTGGGCGTGGACCTTAAAAACTTAGATTGGAGGAGCTGGAATGTGGTAAGGCGCCGGGGAATTAAATCTTCTGCACTATGATCTTCTCCATACTTGCACGGCAATCTGTCTTTTTGTGGATCCAACCAGCATTTTTCAAGAATCTTGGAACTAGTCTCAGCAGTTTTTCCCTGTGTCATTTCCTCAGGGAGCTGAACCATAGTGCAACTTGTCTGAAGTTGAGTCTGCTTCATTGAAGTTTCAGTTCTCTGATCAGGACAATCTATGTTTCTTGTGTTTCTTTCTGCTCCAATACCAGACCCTGG
>NW_019435105.1:0-891 GCF_002814215.2 Seriola lalandi dorsalis
CTGAGACAGATGTTACTACCAGGTGTGAACAGAGCCTATGAGGAGGCCTATAACCATCAAACATGGCAGGAGCAATAGGATTATAGTTATTATTAGTCGTTGCTAAACAACAGTAGCTGTGTCATCATCTCTTGTCTTTCCTGTGTAAATGTCCTGTATGATAGAAGGAAATGATCACAGAGACCCGCTGGATGTTTTCTTATGATGTAAAGTGAACTGTAAGGTTGCTTTGCCCAATTTCCAGCCTGCTTATTATTAGTTGCTCTTTCCGTTTCGCTCCCCTGCTTCTTCTCTTTTATTATGATTGGGGGTTTTTTGGGGGCATTTTTGTGCTTTTATTCAGTAGTGACAGTAAAGACAGACAGGAAATGTCGGGAAAGAGAATAGAGCAGGAGGTAAACCAGGGACTCATCGCTAGGGGCATTTACACCCACACGGCATGCGCCCTAACCACTCGGCAGTTGGACGCCCCATTCTCCTACTTCTTAACCTAGGTACTGTGTGTTTTGAAGTGAGTGTAAATGTCTCCCCTTCCCCTCTGATCTGTAGAAATCAATACTGATTTGAACAGCTTCTTTTCTGACTGTTTCTTTTGCCGGTTTATCTGCTCTCATTTCCCAGGATACCTGCATGTGTTGGGACCCACGTGGATGTGACGTTCTTCCCTTGCCTAACTCTTCCTGAGCTAGAAAACAAGATCCTGTACCTGTGTTACTGTCGACACAGAATCATTAGATGTAATGTATTACTACATTACTGCAGCTAACTTCAATCCATCAGTCTAATGCCATAAACTGAACAGTGTACACATTCAAACAATCAGACGTTTTCTTATTAAATCCCACTCGGCACAGCAGCTGCAGACCCTGTTGCATCTGTTTGCAACAGTTT
>NW_019435106.1:0-1021 GCF_002814215.2 Seriola lalandi dorsalis
TGCTGGTGAGAAATATGACGTTGTTTACCCTGATATCTGCAGAAGTTCATCTATTTGATCGGCGTGTCTCTTTGGCGAGAAAGAGAGTGAAACTCGAATCATCAAGTGTGTACATGCAAATCAGATTTTGAAAGCATATTTGTGTGTTTGTGAATAAATGTGTGTCCCCAGCTGCTGACTGTGAGCAGGAGAAAGAGCTGACCATTGTTGCCTTGTACTTCACCTGTGACCAGTGACAGCTGAGACCTGCAACCAAACAACCCAAAAATCAAACTAGGCCAAGTCTAATGAGATCTATCCAGTTGATTTGAAAAGACTATTTCCCCTCTTCACAATCTGATGGATAACAGTAAAAAATGCAATAAAGTTGTAGCCAGGGGGCCTAGATGAGCACAACTCTACAGATGCCAATAGAGTTTATTTTCTAATACAGCTAGGAACAGTCAAGTCTCAACTCCCTCTCCTGAGGTGGTACACTGAACACCCCCACAGCTTGAAGTTATGATCTACCAACAGCAAAGAAACATGAGGAAAGTTCTGTTGCAAGACAGCTTCAGGAGGCAACTCTCACAAGGCTACTTAATAACATCTTGTAACAGAATGGTTTATAAATTTTACCTTAGCATTTGCTGAGATCTCCTGGACTCCTTTGTTTGCAGCATCCTTGATGATGGGCGTAATGAGGCCTTTGTCGGTCGCCACAGCAATTGAAATGTGGACTGAATCAAGAGCACGGGGTCCATCACCAGACCAGGTCACATTTACTTCTGGCATCTCCTAAGATAAAAGTCAGAGGTCAGCCCAGATTTTTATTTTCCTTGAGGGAAAAATAATTCTTGGGTTATGAACACAGCGCAACACGTGCCACTGCACACCACTTTGTTAAAAAGGCGACACAAAATTGGCCTCAGATGCCACTTTCTGATGTACGTAGGTCAACTCAGGAGAAATTCAGCAATTTTCTGATGTTACAGTGTTACATAAGTGAATCACAAATTTCAGTTTAGAGAAAAAGCCAAAG
>NW_019435107.1:0-1005 GCF_002814215.2 Seriola lalandi dorsalis
CATATTTGTTAATGATGTACAGTATATTCAATTTATATATTCAAATTTTTAAAAACAACATACAAATTGTCTCCGTTTATATCAGTTTTTTCTGTCTTTCTCTATACATGTCTATATTTGATCTTTACATATATAATATCAACATTTACCGACAGGCTTTGGGATCGATATACTGTATATCTATGTAACATATATCTACAGTATAAACATACATAGATAAACGTACATATTTGTATGGGCTCGACATATACGTCAGTATATGAAATAGTTCCAGTTTCTAACAGGTTCAATATGTAATTTTTTGGTTTTTACTTCATATGTACATATATTTCATATATGGGAATTCAATATATGTACATAGATTAAAGTTGTGATGGTTGTTTACAGTGTACAGTGTTATCATAGCCAATAGAAATGATGGAAGTAAGCCTTTACATGGATGAACACTTTCTGTCCCTACAGTTGGTTTCAAAAAATAACAGTGCTGGTGTGATAGCCCAAGATATATGTAGAAAGTAGCAGAGCAGAAATATGTGTTGAATCCTGTGTAGAGTCAAAGAGGCACTGACTGTCTCAGAAGTCAGTCATGTTCTCACATATTGAAGAGGAATAAAAATGAGGATCCTATAGAAAGAGACGCTCCAACAGTTGTACACAGCCCTCTCTTCCTTCTCCCCAATCCCATCCTCCTCGCTTCTCTGTCCGCCCACTCACTGTCAACTGTGGCAGCAAGACAGGGAGGGAGAGGAGGAGAGTGAAGGGGAGAGACGAAGAAAAAGAGGAATCTGCTCTTGAGTTTGTGTGCTTGGAGGAAGCTGTCTCTAAGTAGATGTCCTGCAAGGTTTTACATCATTTGCATTTAAGATAGCAATGAGTGGATCACAGAGAGTACTTGAGGCTAGCAGTGCCTCAGGGCTGAGAACATCTCCCATGATCCCTGTGGAGAGGTCTGTGTGCTGTTGTACCTTTTGGTGCATGTTTAGATTCTCTCTCTCTTCACAATGA
>NW_019435108.1:0-1217 GCF_002814215.2 Seriola lalandi dorsalis
CTAATAGTTAAACAGCTAATGTTAACGTGTGCCGCCAGCCAGGTAAAATAATGACGCAAAATAATTCCAAACAGCACTTTTGCTTTTTTCAATTTCAACTAAGACAGGTTGGGAAGGTCCTTCTTGTCTTCACTTGACAATTTAGTTTTTTGCTAGCAACACCAGCTCAGTGTTGTGAACGTCAACCAGCGTTCATTTGTTCAGCTGCTAGTGAGGGGAGGGGCTGTGTGGCTACCTGTATGCAGTGGTGCTATATGAAGTTGCGTCAACCGGAGGAGGCGAGGACAGCGCAAATACTGTTGCAAATAAGTATCTAATCCGATACAAAAAATTGTATCCATTAGTATTTGAGTGTTGATTTTTTGACAACCCTATCCACCACTGAACTGCATTAATACTGAGGTGTTTATGCTCCAAATTACAACTACAAGCAATACATTATTATTATTATTATTATTATTATTATTATTATTATTGTTGTTGTTGTTGATGTAATATTCAGAATTCATGGTAAAAGATGCAAAACTTAGAAAAAAGAATGTGTGGACGCATTTACACTTCTATATATGTTTTCTAAGTTAATGTTTGCTGTTCTGTCCGCATGCCTCTCACTGCATATCTGCATGTATGAATGCGTGTGTGTGTGTGTGTGTGTGTTGCATAACAGCACTCCTACATGGTAATTCAGGCCTCTGGTCTATAAATAGCCTCCGTGTCAGTGATGTCGCCTCAATCAAACTGCGAGCTCCATTTAACGGGCAGCTGAGGATGACGAGCGGCCGGACGGCACTGCTGTAATTACTCCCCACTGTCTCACCCAGTGCCTATTCTAGTGTTTACAAATGAGACGGAGGAGTGAGATGAAATGTGGGTGTGCGAGGAAGAGTCAGATGAGTGAGGAAGAAGAACTATTACTAACTACTTACCTCAGTTACATAAACTTCCTAAATATTACAGATATTTGTTGGCTTGAAGCTATTTTTTGTTGCTGTAAAATAGAGATAAATGGTGCGCATGTTACCCCTGCACTGTTAATAGGCAGCAGTTGTACTGGAAACTATTATGTCACTGTTTACGTCATTTTGTAAATTTGAAAGTTTTCATGAAAATCTTTCCAGGTGGGAAAAAAGGGAGACAAAGATCTTTTCTTGTCTTCTCAACCCTAACATCTGAGTACAGACAGAGAAAATTAATCATTACAAGGCTCTCCCTTCACT
>NW_019435110.1:0-1409 GCF_002814215.2 Seriola lalandi dorsalis
TTATTATTATTATTATTATTATTATTATTATTATTATTATTATTATTATCATCATTATTATCGTTATTATTGTTATTATTGTTATTATTATTAGTCGTATTAGTATTAGTATTATTATAGTTGCTGTAATTATTCATTATACTTCTACTTCATTAGAAATTTATTCATGAGCATTTGTGATTTTTCCATTCGTATATATGTATATATTTGTATTTCAGCTGTTTTTGTATTCAAATATCAACTTTGCCATTTATCAGTGTGTGAATCTAGCTGATTATCCTGAAGAGCAATACTGTTATTTCACTTTGCTTTGTTTTGTAAACATGTTTACAACATGCTGTTCTAATAACTCCCAGTGCACCCAATACTTAACAACTGACAGCCTATTTATAATTTATTTAATTATGTATATAATGAGCTAAAGAGACCAAACTGAGCTTAATCATCAGTGACAGTTCACTCAATGAATAATATATTCTGGAGAACTGCTGATGCATTTCACTGGATAACAACACAGAAAATAACTAACCACTCTCAGCAGTTCAATCAATTGATAAAAAAGCTTGTGGGAAGAGCTTAGTCCTAACAGGAGTGACAGGACTGAACATGTACAATCTTGTTTATGTGAGGCGCCTTAGAGTTTGTGTGAATAAATCTTTTCCTTCCTTTCCTGATGTGCTGAAAGATGTGCCAGATACAGTTTGTTCAGCAAGATAAAAAAAAAAAAAAAAATCAGCTGTTTTAGTGTGTGTGTGTGTGTGTGTGTGTGTGTGGTTGTGTGGCTGAGTCTGCACAGTTCCAGAGCTAAAAAAACATTGTGCTGTTTTTGTTGCCTTATCAAGAATCAACAGGGAAGTCATTTGCAGCAAAGTCATGCTTAGAGTTGCAATAACAATGCATGGCCATCACCATCACATGATGTTGTTTTTTTTGCCTCTAGGCTCATATAGTCTTTAAGCAACGAAAAAAAAGTAAACTAGATCAAAACTGCTCTGTGGAATTCACATCTGGCCTTCTGCTGTAAAATGACTCATGTTACCAGTAACATGAGGTCAAACATGGTTAAAAGATTTCAACATCTGTAAAAACTCCCCTTTGTTTCTTCCTCAGGTCTCAATGGACTGGATCATTTTTGTAATTTTGCAAGTCATATTTGAGCCATCTCTCTCAGGTGTGTACAACAACTGAGATATTTATTAGTAAACAAGAGCACAAACAGGACAATGATTGCATCTACATGATAACTTTCTATTTCAATTTAACACAAGGTTAATTTAAAGCTGATATGTAAAATCATTTCATGACCATAACTTGCTTCTTCAGTTCACATTTAATGGCTGTTGACCACTTTTACATTAATCTTGACATTTTTGTTATTTCCCTACAGTCTTGTTCACTGTTGAGGCTGA
>NW_019435111.1:0-886 GCF_002814215.2 Seriola lalandi dorsalis
ACAGGCTGTGTGCATTTCTCTGTGGACTGAGGCTTTGATACTTTCACAGTATTAATATAGAACCTAGACCTGCTTTATAATCAAACAACACATGGACAGACTGTATGGAGCTTTAACTTGGACACGCCTGAGCTTGTGTTCCTGCAGGGTGAGGGAGGCCTGCACTGAGACCTGTCCATCACCATGGACAGTAGCAGTGGTCAAACCCTCCACATCTGCAGGACCATGATGCTCTGCTGTCTCTGGGTGATTGATTTTTTCATGTTATCAATAGATGAGAAGACAGTAACTGATAATACTGACTTATTATGCAGTTTGACTGTGAACTTCAGTCTGACCCATAAATCACATCATCAGCTGATCACAGATATGCTGCGTCATCTTAAATGCTGCGAGTACGTTTAGAATAGTCTCCATGATGTAGTAAATCTTTACACATTCACTTCATATCCAGGTTTATAAGTCTTAAAGAAATCAATGTTTAGGAAGTAGTTCTTAAAATCAGATGATCTATTGTTATTGGATTTTTAAAAATCTCAACCTCATCAGTCCTGGTCTTAAAAATCCATCAGACTCTGATTTGAATTATAGTTTGATCTTCAGACTCACAGTATAAGGCTTGTTTCTAGTTTGTAGTGTATATTGTGGTGTTATCTGTGCCTCCATTAGCCAAAAATGGTTAAGTATTGATCAGTCAGTATGCTGGTACACAGCTTTATTGATTGATGGACATGTGGGCTATATGTTCAGTTTAGCATCAGAGGTGCTGATCCAAACTAGTCTGGTCTCTCTGAAACCTACGATCCTCATCAGGAGACATGAGTCTCTGTCACTGCACTGTCTGTGTGTTCCTGTGTCATTTTACCCTTTAGTAGAACCACTATCT
>NW_019435112.1:0-1043 GCF_002814215.2 Seriola lalandi dorsalis
TCAAAAGAGACTTAAATGTACAGTCAGCATTTTGGATTGTTGTTGTTTCTTTTTGTTTACTGACTTTACATTTGTCCCCCAGGACAATTTAACTTCTTTAAGATTCACGCTGTGTTTTGCAGTCAGACTTTTGGCCAACAGAAGCTACAGACCAGGGGGATTTCACAGCCTGACACTGTGGATGTACAGACAACTATCAATGGATCCTTTTGATACTGAAGAAAAATTTTAAAGATAATGGTTCTCATGTAAGTTCTGGAGCCATAGAGGACATAAATCCAAGGTTTTAAGTGTCTTCCTTGTAGTGTTATGACTGAGTATAAGGACAACTATTTGGAGTTGTTCAAAAGTTCTATAGAAAATGACTTGATTCTGTGGTTAAGGAGAAGAAAGGGAGAAGAAATGTGCACCAATTCCAGGGAAACAAAACTAGTGGGATCACTTTTGCACTTATTTCTCCCTTTTGTGGTTTTGTTCTTTGTTCTTTCTTTTACCACATGCTCCAAGTAACTTCAAAAAAGAAGTTCTCTGCTCTGTTGTGAGGAAGTTCCCGGCTTCCAACACCAACTACCGCAGATTCTGACCGGCTACAGCGAGATTTTAGCGCTCTGCTCATGAGCGGCTCGTCGTCAGGGTGAAAGGGTACAATTAGCATTTGCTCCCAGCGGAAAAGACTCTGCAGGAGTCCCGGGTATGTATCCGTGATGTAAAGATGACACCTTGGTGAACACGCTAGCTTTTGTTGTTAAAAACTCACGCAAAACATAGGAGCAACACACCCCCCGATATGAGTGCTTCAACTTGTGTAAGTGTTGACATGATACAGATCATGTAGCAGCCCAGATAGATTCTCCACAATTCAACTGCACAGTTCACTTTACTGAAGCCATGAGTACAAAAGCATAATTTATTCAAATGTATCGGCATCGTATACAACAAAACAGTGGTCACTCTCAGACAATTGGACTTCACAATTTCTTCAAAGGTTGTCTGTTGCTTAATTATTTATATTCCTTTTTGTCCTTGGTCCACCAATCAAAAGA
>NW_019435113.1:0-927 GCF_002814215.2 Seriola lalandi dorsalis
GTGTGTGTGTGTGTGTGTGTGTGTGTGTGTGTGAGTGCGCATGAAGAACCAGGATCTTCAGTCCTTATTCGGTGTCACACAAAATATCAAACTACTATTTCCAAAGCCAATAATGAAGTGTCAGGCTCAACCTTTGACCCCGACACGTGTGAGTGAAATTATGATCTGTGGTTTAACACGTGTTTTGTCTTCGTGTTGGAGTTCATTGCCCGACTTGCTGTCAAGTTTGAGAGTGTTACCACCTGTCGAGGGGTTCGTTAAGTGCTTGTTATCTGACATTTATGCAAGCGATCTGGTGGGAACACTGTCCTTGGCTGGGTCACTATGACAGGAATGATGTGATTGTTAATGTTGTGAAACGTCCTTTTCAGGAAACGCTGCATAAGAGTGTTTCCAGTGAAAAGGATCCCACTTGGCCTGTTTGTCTGTCTGTTTTTGTGTTTTGTGTCTTACAGAATAAAAGTAATTCTTCCAATGTGTGTATACTGTGTAAACATCTGAAGGCAACAGGACACACATGTTATTAAATCTCTGTTAATTCATCTGATTCACCAAACTGGTTTTAATTTACCAGCTGCCTTTTGTATGGAAGCAATGAAAGGCAAGTGAAAATGTTTTTTGGCAGGGCTTTTCTTTTTTCATCTGTGAAAACAAGATCTGAGGGAAAACTGAAACAACTTTTGATATTTTGTTTTCAACTTATAAAAATAAACCTGGAAAAAAGTCAGTCTGTTTTCACAGATGACATTAAAAAAACTCTGAGGAAAAATCCTGGCAAAAGAAAAAAAATCACTTACCTCTCAGGGCCTCTGTACTTTCTATTTGTGGTTTATAAAACCAATACTTAATTTGTTATGTGTCACTGTGATTGGCTCAGCTGTTTCACAGTGATGATGCAACTGGCTGAGAGTGTATCTACTGATCACC
>NW_019435114.1:0-1028 GCF_002814215.2 Seriola lalandi dorsalis
AGCAGGAGCCAGAGCTCATGAGAACAGGAGGACTTACCTGGTTCCAGGGCAGGTTGATGTTTCTTCCTTCGCCCCGTCCACTACCGACAAATTGACTGTCAGACTCTGGGAGGTGGGGCCAGAAAGAGCCCTGCTCATACCTATGGACACTAAAGTACAGGACGCTGGGGAGGGAGGGGGGAGGTGTTGATTGTGTGTTATAACAACAGAAACGTTTGTAAAGTTTGTGACAGACAGAAGATGGAGAAGAGCTGTTTACCTAGGGTCCTCCTGGAACTGGTACTGGATCCCCTGACCATGATGAACATCCCAGTCCACTATCAACACCCTGACACACACACACACACACACACGCACGCACGCACGCACGCATGCACACACACACACACACACACACACACACACACGCACACACGTCATTAAAGCATCATGTGAACAACAAGACCTCTGACTTTCAGAATAAAAGCAGCTTTGTGATTTATATCTTGTGGATGTCAGTGTTGGTGAAATCAACATTTTTATAACGTACATCATTTATTCATGTGATGTTTAACAATATATGACAGGAGAAGACAGGTAATGTATGTTGGTTAGAAAACTGATAATATAAGAACAATAAAGATTCTTTAAAAGCATCTCATTTTATCTACACCTAATATTCAGTATTATCACTATATATCAGTGTCAGAAAAACAGAACTATAACACCTGTATCTGCATAAACCAATCAATAAATCAATCAGACACTGTTTGATCATTAAGCATAATCTACAGCTTGTTTGAGCTCAACCTGAGGCAGTGAGGTGTTTCTGTCCTGACAGTTCATCAGTCTGTGCTTTTATTTATTCAGTTAAACCCTGAACTACACGACTGACTCCACCTTCTATCACTTCATCACCAGATGATGTTTGTTTGAACCACTTTCCACTTGTCTTCACACTGCAGTCTTTGTCTGTGTTACTTCTCCAACCAACCAGCAGGATGTGCTGCAACACACACACACACACACACACACACACACACACACAC
>NW_019435115.1:0-1146 GCF_002814215.2 Seriola lalandi dorsalis
TTATCTGGTAGGACCTGCTTCAGTGAAGCGGAGCCTAATCTACATATCTAGAAGTCTTTAACCTGCAAATCATCAAATTATTGCATCCTAACTGGGTTTATCTCTTCTCACTAACCTTGTGTGTGTTTTCCCAGTGGCGACAGCAGGGGCAGTGCAAGGCCAGCTACACGTCACCAGGGCCCATTCGGCTCGTTCACCAGGGCTGCTACAGCACTCGCGCCTATAAGCTGCGGTACTGCGGACAGTGCACCGACTCTCGCTGCTGCACACCGTACCAAACCACCACTGCTGAGGTGACCTTCCGCTGCCCCTCTGGCAGACTGCTCCAGCGAGCTGTGATGATGATCCACTCGTGCGTCTGTCACAACAATTGCCCATACTCGCCGTACAGAAACCCTGCTTTCTGGGCATACAGGCCCTGATCGGCCTGTATGAGCACTGCATGAGAACAGTCAGACTGATTCAGGGGCTGGACAGTGGGAGAAACCTTATGTATCATCAGGCGGATCCACATGAGCATCCTCTAATCAATGGACCTTGAAGGAGAAAATGATCTTTGTAGATAAAAACTATGATTGAGTTGGGATGAATGTTGATCTTAACACATGGACAACCTCAGTCTGCACTTACCCATAGCTCATGTACTCTCCTGCATCTTGGGATGGTTTTTTTTTTGGTCTTTTGGCCTTGGCCTCCAAGAGTCTAAATCATTTTGGCAAATCAAACTTTATTTACAGTATATAGCACTTTTTGAAACAGAAGTTAAAAAGTGCTTCACAGAGAGACAGAAGAGTCAGAGATCATATATAATACAAAGATAAATGAGTTTATAACCCACAAAGTAAAACTTATGGGAAACAAGTGCATTTAAAGATCATTTTTAAAGATGTGCACTGATTTTCTTCTCTGAGACTTTTCCTCCCAGATATCAGAGAGTAAGACAACTCCTTCAAGCACAAAGGTGCCTGATCATGTACTGTCTCGTATATCACAAGTAAAATTTAAAAATCCTCAGAGAGACTGGAAGCCAGTGGTGAGAAACTAGAACTGGTATCATCTGTGACACAATTGATTTTGTTCCAAATTATTAAATCAAGTTGGAGTCTGATCCTTCCAATGTTCCTGAACCAACGGACTGAACCAGTT
>NW_019435116.1:0-1163 GCF_002814215.2 Seriola lalandi dorsalis
TAAAATAATATTAGGCAAGAGCATGTGGTGTGTCGTAGGTGTATAACTAAAAAAAGCTTGTTCAACAGCATTTCTGAGCAGAAATAGGGCTCATCATATTAAAAGAGCTGCACAGGCGTGGAATTCAAGCCAAGCCGCTTTTCAGCCCCAGTACTTGTTGGAGGGCAGAGGGCAGATTGCCGCCTGAAAACACACTCACTCGCTTTTACAAAAATATGTTCTCACTCTGCAGTCCAGCTGAATTACGCTTGCCAAGTCATGTTCACGGCTAATTTTGAAACTGTGGTACACACTCTAATTTTCTGTCTCACTTTTGTGGAATTTTATTTTATTACGTTGAAGGAGCTAATTACTGAGCTTCGGATGAGGAAAGAGGCAGCCTCACCAATTTACAGCAACATTCAGCAGGTTGAAATTTTCCATTTGCAAATATCTGGAGGGTTCACGCTGCTGTGAGATTGAACTGGTCAGAAAATGTTGAAGCTGTGTTTTAAAAGGCCAGGTCAGGTTATATTTAAAATGTCTGGGTCCATCAGTGGTTTCACTTCTTTTTTTTTTTTTGAAGTATATTTTTTGGGCTTTTTTATATGCCTTTATTTGATAGTATAGTGGAGAGAGACAGGAAACGGGGAGTCAGAGAGGGGGAATGACATGCGGCAAAAGGACGTCTGATGCGGGATTCGAACCGGGGCCAACTGCAGCGAGGACTGTAGCCTCTACACATGGGGCGCCTGCTTAGACCACTACGCTACACGACGCCCCAGTGGTTTCACTTCTGACTCATTAGAAATTGTTTTGCAGGAAAGAACCAGGAGCAAAGTTTGAAATACAAAATATAAGCAAAGACGCTCCACGGCTCAGTGCTGTGAAAACCTGGTCCTCACATGTGATGCTTGTTTTCTGACATATGGGCTGTAATTTCCACATAACTGTAAAGGTCAATGGTTTATTCTGAAAATTTCATCTCATAACCATTAACTATTTTACTTCTGTTGCCTCACTTACGGTCAGCTTTTATTTCTTCATCATGAAGCTGCAACTCTCAGACAATTTATCTGCACTTGACAATTGTAGTAATCTAATCAATTGGATCAGTTCCTTACCATCTGCAAGAGACAGTAAATACCACAAGATGCCACTGCTGGTTAACAGCTGTTGACTTT
>NW_019435117.1:0-1276 GCF_002814215.2 Seriola lalandi dorsalis
CTGGGGATTTGTGGGAAAATAATTATTTTATACCAAATGTCAAACTTTTGGGACCCGAATTTTCCAGTTTTCAGTGACTGTAAATTTTGGCATCAAAGCTCCAATAAATCTAGAGCAATTTTGAGTTTGGGGGCACTATAAGTAAATCTTCCCCCCGGGTCCCAAAAAGTAAATGTTATGACTGTTATTGATGGAGAGAACAGAATCACGAAAAATAAAAGAAACTGCTGTTAGAAGGAGAATAAATGACCAAGACATCACAGTCCAACAGCACCACCCTCCTTCAGTTCTCCCCCGTCATCGTGCTGCACCAGACAGTGACACAGAAGCTGACCACTTGTCAGGGCAGTTTGAAACGAATATATGTCAGTGTAAAATATCATCTGTGGATGCTGAGACATGCGAGTGCTGCCCTGTCCCTGCTGACTTTGTACTGTTCCCCTCAGGCTGCACTGAAAAAGTACCAGATGGAGCACAAGAGCAAAGGGGAGAGTCTGGAGAAGTGCCAGGCAGAGCTGAAGAAACTGCGCAGGAAGAGCCAGGGCAGCAAGCACCCCTCCAAGTATGGAGACAAGGAGATGCAGGTCAGTCTGCGTGTGTGTGTGTAGTGTGTGTGCGTGACGTACTGCAGTGTGTTCACGGGAGTAAAGGTCCTCAGATGTTTGCAGGTGGCTGAAGTGTCAGATGTTTTGAATGGTGCAAAATCTAGATCCCGGTGCTTCTTTGGTTTTAGTGAAGAGGAATAAAGCAGATGTCTTGGCTCTGTGGCTCATAGAGGATCTTTACGGCCAGCTGGAAGACCACTCTTTAAAAAAACAACATGACGACATGGCAACAGCAGCCGGTGCCAAGAAAATATGATCCCACTGGCTCCAGTCCAGTCTGTGCCGCAGACGACCTGCCACTCAGCCTTTACAGAAAACATTAGTCTCTCATAATTCACTTCGTTTTTATTCTGAACTAGAATCATCAACGCAGACTCGCAGTGATCCCACGCTGATTCCTCTGTATGTACCGCACTCCGCTCCTCGTAGAGCTGGCTTTCAGATGCTTTCCCCTCCTCCTGATGGGATTTGAGCTTCAGTGCGGCTGGTAATCCGTGACTACTGCTGGTGTTGATGGGATAGGACGTGCTGAGCTGAATGGGATGGGACCGCCGACTGGGCACACACAGACACACACACTCTTTCTGTGGGCTGGTCTTCAGTGAGAGAAATGGAGATAGAGAAGGTTATAACTCAAACTCACTGTATCAAACATCTGAGTTGTTTTTTTT
>NW_019435118.1:0-911 GCF_002814215.2 Seriola lalandi dorsalis
CACACACACACACACACACACGCACACACCTGTATATACTAGATTAGACATTGTGTTTTACTCTGCTCCATTGTAAATAAATGTCTTTAAGTATAACTACTGGTGTGTTTAATGTTGCACATGCGTGAATATTGCCAACCTCTACTTTGTAGAATTCCAATCTTTCAACTGTAACTTACTGTTGATATGGTAATTTGGTTATAGTTAGTAAACTAATGGTTAATCAGAGTTCCAGATTAATGGTAACAAATTGAGACTAAAACCATATTGGCTATTTTGCCTATTAGTTTAAGCTGGTGCCCCGAGGACTTTAATTCATTTTAAATTTATTATTTAATATCAATATTTTTAATATGAATATTTTCTTAATTTATGATAGACAACCGAAATCCAACATATTTGGTGTCCAGCTCATGAGCTAGAGCTCAGACCCAACAAAATACTAAAAAGTATTTTAAACCTAAATGTTGGCAGGTGTGCAAGTCATTCCCTCTGGAGCATGCACACGTCCTGTCACTGCAGAAAAACAAATAAAACTTACATGTTAAAACTGAAAGGATTCATAAAATGATTTCTTAGCAAACATGATTTTAATTTCAATTTCACTAATGATTTTTTGTCACAGAGATGTAAGTTAATTAGACATAGATATTAACAGTATTTATCTATTTACCCTCTTCACAAATGACACTAAATGGTCTACCATAGGCACACAAACACACACACACTCTCTCAAACACAATGACAGATGGGATTTGACAGTTCACTTTGCGTGCCGCGCCAGGTGGGGTTGACCTTTCAGGATGACTGGCAAACAGAGGGAGCGAGCAGGAGAAAGGAAGATGGAAAGAGGGACAGAAAGAGAGAAAGGAGAGAAAGAATGGAGAGAGACTCCCACAGAGAGCCGCTGA
>NW_019435120.1:0-931 GCF_002814215.2 Seriola lalandi dorsalis
TTACTGAAGTAAAAACATAACCAAATTAGCCATTATTATTATTATTATTATTATTATTATTATTATTATTATTATTGTGTTAAAAATAATTAATGCAATAATAATAGTCCTAGATGATATATTTACAATTATATTATTATGAAATAATGATAAAATAATAACTGTGTAAGAAACCAATAATAGCCTAAGCAGTCTGACGTGTTATACATGCGGCAGTAAAACTAAATAAAGTACTAATACTGTCATAATAATAATAATTATAATAATTATTATTATAATAATAACAATAATTATAATAATAATAATAAATTAGTTATTATGATTTATTTCAAAATGAAGTGAATCATTTTAGCTGTTAATATGATCCTTTCCGCTTTACTGCTTGTTGATAACAGCCCCACGTGTCCAAATGGTCATCAAACAAATGCAAATGATTATTTGCAAAGACTGAATTCCACCACTTGCACGTCCCCTCTCTGATTCATATATAAATCAGGCACTTGTGCTTAACACTTGTTTAATCGGTGAGTATTTAAGAAGCAAAGTCAACGTTAGAAAGAAAAGGTGGCGTTTCTTCTAAGAAAATGTGCTCAGTGTTTGGCCTGCAGCAGGCCGACAGGAAAACCCTCTCAAGTGGAACATTTCCACAGCAGCCTTGCCATCTCCACACTCCTGCATGTTGCCATAATGAGAGACAAAGCCCTCTCTAATGAGCAATTACACGTAGTGCGGACCGTTCCCATAACCAATCATTGCGTGTGAAGGAAAACATTCCTTTGTACTAATATCCCCGCACACAGCTCCCTGGCTCTGCCTCCCCATCAGGAGGGGAGGAAAATGCAGGCTGTTGGATGGACACCTCTGCTGAAAGGACAAGCCGCTGTCACGCACATCCATGTCTGGGACAGTGGAGGCATTCAGACTGCATGCA
>NW_019435121.1:0-1099 GCF_002814215.2 Seriola lalandi dorsalis
ACTGCAGAGTATATAATAATGTAGTGATGACTAGAGTACGCTTATAAGTGTCGTAATAACTACGAAGTACTCATAATAACGTCGTAATAATAACATGTAATAACGTAGTAATGACTACAGACTACTTGTGTGATAATGTAGCAATATCTACCTGGTACTCATGTAATAATGTAGTAATAACTACATGTAATAATATAGTAATAACTACTGAGCATTCATGTAACAATGTAGTAATGACTACAGAGTACTCATGTAATAATGTGGTAATGATTACAGCGTACACAAGTAATAATGTAGTAATAATTACATGTAATAACGTAGTAATGACTACAGAGTACTCATGTAATAATGTGGTAATGATTACATGTAATAACTTAGTAATGACTACAGATTACTCATGTAATAATGTAGTAATAACTACTGAATACTCATGTAACAACGTAGTCATGACTACAGAGTACTCATGTAATAATGTAGTGATAACTACATGTAATAATGTAATAATGACTACCGATTACACATGTAATAATGTGGTCATAACTACGTACAATAATGTAATAATGACTACAGAGTACTCGTGTAATAATGTAGTAATAACTACACACAATAATGTAATAATGACTACTGAGTACTGAGTACTCATGTAATAATGTAGTAATGACTACAGAGTACTTGTGTAATAATGTAGTAATAACTACATGTAATAATGTAGTAATAACTACATACAATAATGTAATAATGACTACAGCGTACTCGTGTAATAATGTAATAATGACTACAGCGTACTCGTGTAATAATGTAGTAATGGCTACAGAGTACTTGTGTAATAATGTAGTAATAATTAAATGTAATAATGTAGTAATAACTACTCCCTATTTGTCAGATATTAGCTGTAAACTCTTAGTGCAGCAGCTCAGAGTCTCTGTTCCTGACTGAGGACTCAGATATCTCGGTCCTGCTCACACAGCAGCTTTTACATCTTCCCACACATTTTCAGGGATGTTCAGGTGAGGGATCGTTATCACTCACACATTTTCAGGGATGTTCAGGTGAGGGATCGTTATCACTCACACATTTTCAGGGATGTTCAGGTGAGGGA
>NW_019435122.1:0-1172 GCF_002814215.2 Seriola lalandi dorsalis
TCAACAGCAGCTGTCTCCAGTGGTAGAAAGCAACTGCAGTGTTAACTCTTGTCTGTATCACGTCTTTTCTTCTACTGAAGTTAGCTAGCTAACAAGCTAGCCCCGGCCCATCTCGTCACTTTACGATAGCGACTCACTTTAGCCTCCAATCTGCCCTGAGGATGTAGCGCTGCTCAGAGGACGTATTATAACCTCTTGTGTTATAAAGACAACGATGGCGGCAGAGAAAACTTACAGGTAGCCCCTTTAAATGGAACAAAACAGTATTGGAAAATATTAAAGACACTAAAAAGTAACCAATATTAAGAGCATACATCTATTTTACTGCATTTTCAACATAGAAATCAGACTAAGATGGGTTTATAACAGAAAACATTTTCAGTAAAGCATCATCATCAGACTTCAGTTTGTTTTCAGAACCAAACTGAAGATGCACGGGCATCTTTATAAACCCACCACTTTAACGTTTAACAGTCAATCCTGCAGGAGAAGCTGTTATACCATTATCTTTGTTTATATCTCACTGTACCTTAGATTTCTAGATGTTATTCTTAATTTCTGCATGAAATAAAGCTAATTTCGCGTCATACTTTATAGCAAGGAAACCATCACTCATGTGCCGCACTCACACAAAGACAGAAATGGATGAAATCTTTTCAGTTGTGCAGAAGAAAATAAACCCTTCACACTGGTTTCTTTGCCAAAAGTTCCTTTAATAGTCCAGGATGTAATGTAGGAACAGGACACTCGGTTTGAATGTAGAGCAGGAGCTGGAAAAAAAACCCCATTCCTTTTTCCACTTACAGGTAATCAACAGCTAATTTAAGAGAGCTGACATCCTAGAGTGTGGAAATCTCAGCCTTTAAGTGGAAACAGACAAGGCGGGTTGGAAAGTGGGTGCACCTTAAAGGTTAAGTACACCAAGTATTACTATTTTATATAAAGCAGCCATTAGGATCCATTATATATGCTGTTTCCAAGAGTCTCCAGTGGTGGAATATTCCCCTTTAACCTCCTGTTTCCCCAGAGGAGGGTTTCAGTGGCCAGCAGTGGAGGGTTGTGGTTGCACTGGGCAGCTTCCAAATGTGAATTTATATAACTGTATGGAGCATTATGGTGCTAAAACTATCATGTACGCCTAGCAAAAAACATTCCTGGAAAAAAAAAAAAAA
>NW_019435123.1:0-978 GCF_002814215.2 Seriola lalandi dorsalis
TGTGTGTGTTTCGGTCTGTGTGTGTGTGTGAGTTTCTCATTATTATCATTATTCAGCAGATGGGATTTCAGAGTGTTTCTTCTCAGAGAGCAGAGAGGAAGGTGCAGGAGGTCAGGTGGCTCTCCTGACCAATGGGAACAGAACAAATGATAACAAGCAGACACTGACAACCTATCAGGACTAACAGGAAGCCTCCCAGTCAGAATCCCTTAGTGCCTTATTAACCCAAGTTGCATAATTTTTTGTTTGTTTGTTCCATCTCCATCCTTATCCCAAACTGATCAATAACATTCCCAAGCAAGTCAATAGTGAATTAATATTTAGAGTTATTACAGGTGAGTATGATATTCAGGCACATGCACAGATAGACCTCAGGTGGTGCTCAAGCACCTGCCCCTTTGGCCTCTGCCTAGATAATTGCCCTTTTTGCAAGACATTTTTTAATTTTTTTTTTCAGTTCTCATCTAAAAGCTTGTTGTAAAGTCCAACAACTGGCTTTGAGCTATATTTCTGTGAGACGCACGAGCGCCTGTCCCTCCCTCATTGGCCACAAGTTGATGTACACAGACTGAGAGACCTGCCTTCATTGGTGACAACCAACCAGGTAACAACAGAGTTTGCCTTAAAGCTCAGTATTGTTTGTCACTGTTGTAAAATGAAACTACTATTAAAACATCTCAATACATGCAGCCTAACTCAGGCATTAGCCCTCCATTAAGCTAACAACAAGACTGGGTCAAAATATGCATGAAACTATTGTCAAATCCTGAATTTATAGCTGCGTCATCATCTGACAAAATCACCAAACACATAAACTAAGACAAAGACTGAGCTGTGAGTTCAGCTATATTCTATTATAAAATGGTCGCGTCATAGAGACAGACTATCTTTTTTATTTAGTCTCTCACACAGAGCACAGCCTCTGTCTGAAGCCACAATAGTTTAGTCTTTATTTACTTCAACTCCAGAACGTCAACA
>NW_019435124.1:0-1564 GCF_002814215.2 Seriola lalandi dorsalis
CATACACTATGACAGTTTTATTCGAAGCTGATCCAAAACATTTGTGCGTAAACAGACAGTCTGAGAAATAATTTTACTGTTGTCCTTCGTTTTCTTTCACGTTATCTTCATGGTTGGTTAAACTGGTTTGTTTACAACCTGTCTGATTGTCTCACTGCTCGTTTCTTCCCTGCGCTGCCTTTAGAAACTTCACTTCTTATCCAGATCTCAGCAATTAACTTGGTCAGTGAAACGTTATTAAAACTCAACACAAGTTGTAACAAACAGAAACATTCTTTTACAGACGACTACAAGGGGAAAAAAAAATGTCTGGAAAATCCGAGTCTTTGCACATTATGTTCTTGTAATTGTTCTGCTCTGTTTATAGAATTTAATTTCATTTACAGGACTTATGTTTGCCAGAACTTTTCAGCCGCTGAGGAGGTGTGGAACTTCTAACACATAGAATTTAATTAGTGTGGTTTCACAAAATAAAATTTACAGTCCCATGATGCCTCCCCCCTTCTCCGCCTTCCTAAGCTCAGTGTTACTGCCGAATGTCAGCGTGTTGTTTTAGTTTACTTTTTTGTTTTACATTATTTTTGGGGCGTTTTAGAGGTATATTGGATATTTTAGACTGGAAAATAAACAAGTACTTACTACATTTATCATTTACTTCAATCATTTTATTCATTATTGACAAATAAATCAGCACACGTTACCTCGGCCCAGTATTGCTGTTTAGTGTCAGAGTCCATGTGTGCGAAGCCTCCGAGGACCAAAGCTTTCATCAGAGACCTCTGCACCGAGCTGGACAGCAGGTGGAGAGGCGGACTGCGGCTGGCAAACTGCTTCGCCAGGTTCCACCAGCTCTCACACTGCACCACGATGTTCGCCCTGAACAGACAGACAGACAGACAGAAAGACAGACGGACAGACAGACAGACAGACAGACAGACGGACAGACAGAGGGGGAGGGAGGGAGGGAGGGAGGCAGATTGTTGTTATTACTCTGCAAAAACATCTGCACTTACAGACAGATGATCTCACCCAAAATGTCTTTTTGATCAAAGTGATGCCTAATTTAAACGCTGCTGATGTCCTGTGAAAACTCTTAATCCAGTTTGGCTGATTTGCATGTTTTTATTTTGACTGAAAGTGAAGAGGTTTCTGAACAGTCTCAAAAACAAGATTTTAATGAAGTGCATTTTCATTCACCACAGAACAGAAGATTGTTTTTCATGGTTCATGAAAAAACGAGATGTAAGGTTTTTAATAAAAATTGATAAACCAGATCAACAAAACAATGTTTTTCTTTTTTCTAACTGTTCCATCTAACATCAAAAGGAAACAAGCTAAAACATTATTGGCGAATTACAGAAAAATAGCTTCAAGCTATTTTGGTTCTTGGCTCTTTGGAGTGAGAATATCTCTAAGGCATCAATTTAGACCATTCGTTTTAATCTGTTTCTCGTGAGTCCATCAGCTTTATCAATGTGCAATACTAAATCACTGCAGTCATTTCACATTGAAACAGCACCACCTGTCATTAACTGTTGTCCCGTGGCTTCTCTAACCAACCAAA
>NW_019435125.1:0-1319 GCF_002814215.2 Seriola lalandi dorsalis
CCCTTAAAAAAAGCCCAGAGTAACATGTCATAGCAGAAAAGCAGCATAGGTGTAATTAATAACATTAACAGAGACTGCTTTACATTTAGTGGTGTCAGTTCCAGGGCCACGGTGTTGTGCTCTCTGGCGTGCTTTACAGGCACAGTTCATTTAAATGATCCGTCGTTAATGTTATTAGTTGTGCCTGTGATTTTCCTGCTATTAAAAGTCAAAAAGTCTGCAGTCAGGCATCTAGCTGGAGATTTGCTCACTAGGCACATTGTAACACTTTAATTACTCCACTCCCCCGATTAGTGCTCTGCTCACACCTTTTATATACTTTTGAATAAATCTATACATCTGCAGTTTGGTCGTCTCACATAAACCCAGTATTGCTCTGGCCACCTGAGCATCAGTCATAATAAATGAAAACACCTGTGTGTGTATATAACGAGCATTACGTCACCGTTGAACACCAGCAGGGAGAAATCAATCACAAGAGAATCACAATCGCAAAACCAAAGCATATATATATATATATATATAAATAAAGAAAAGTTGACAGAACACAATTGCTAATTTTCTGTTTTTCCATTGAGTTATATTTTGCAAATAAAGCAGGGTTTTCCCCTCGTGCAATATCATTCGAGACGAGCAAAATATTGTTTTGTCTGAAAAGATTTTTTTTCTCTCTTCAAAATTCACGTTTCCATCACTCGTTTCTGTTCGCGATTTCAAATTAGGCATTGCGCAACGGAAAAAGCACCTACAGACAGCGACAGTAATATCAGCGGCTCCATATTAAGGAGGCCGATTTCTTGGGACAGCACGAGAAAACTAATTAAAAAGAACACAATCTGGTTCGCACAATAACTACCAACCTTTTTAGTTCACATGTGGTTTGAACATTTAAAAACAAAAGTTATACCTGGGTGATAATAGAAGACTTGAGAGGACGGATCTTGGATGTCCAGGCATTCACAGTTTCCTGGGTCCCCTCAGGTGAGGCCGCCTTCTCAGGCAGAGGTGGGAAGGCTTCCTTGTAGGTAGGAAGGGCATCCTCTTCCTCTCCAGCACTGGGTCCTGCCACAGCAGCTGAACGCAGACAAAAACAGAGATGAGACCATTCTGACTCTGTGCGTTTGCATTTTACAAATCAAGCAGAGCTGTAAAGCACTCACCACCACTCTGCTCTGGCAAGAGCCCACTGCGGTGCTCATTGAAGCTTTCCTGCGTAAGTACAGCGACTGAGCTCATGGTCAAAATCCCACGTTAACACAGAGTCCGAGTGTGCCACTGAAAGCAAAGTTTGCCAAAAGAAAATAACATTTAAAAAACAC
>NW_019435126.1:0-1280 GCF_002814215.2 Seriola lalandi dorsalis
CCAGTTAGCTGAGCTCAAGTTCCCCTTCACTGACACCACCAATCATGTTCCAAACATGTGCATTGCACCGATTTTACACTGAAAGATATTCAACATTGTTAATTATGTAACCATGATTTCTTGGTCAGTAGCGTTCTCCAGGCTCACTGGACTGTGGGAAACAATTTTCTTTAATCCGTCTTCTATAATCATCATCAATTTATTCAATTTATTCTGTTCTTTTAGAAGCAAATGTGCATCCCAAAGACTTGTCACATTTACACCTGTCCCCCTGTAAACAATGGCAGGTAGGAACCAAAAGTACTCCACATTAAAGGGGGTCCTAAATAAACAACGTGTAAAAATTTTACACTTACAATATAAAATATTAAAGTGCTGCAACTGATAATGAAATTATATAATAGACTCAATGAGGCAATATTAACTAATAATATAATAAACTAAAATAATATCGCACCACTTAATAAACAACATAAATTAATATGGTAAACTTGTGTTGAACCGGCCATGTTTATGTTTGGTTTGGTCAAGTGTGCATTTGTATCTCTGCTATTTGTAGTGTAGTAGTTTCAACTATTTAATCATTCCGTTTAAATATTTTACTATTTATCCATGAGGCTACTTTTAGCAATCTTTATTAACCATTTCTAAATTCAGTTGAAAAGTGTTGACTCAATATGAGGATATATATATTTTTTTTTTTTATCAAATCATAATTTCAATTTTTCCATCTTAGTTAAATTACTCCACAATCTTTCCAGTGCACTAAATACTGTATATCTGTGGTGTTAGTATCTCTGGTTGGGAGTCATTTACATCGAGCATTTGGCAGAGGTGAATTGAGATTAAAACATCAACCTTGTATGAATTAGTCACAGTTGAATGAATGGTTTCATTCCCAAAATTTCACATACTTTTAGCCTCATGGATCTGGATCCTAAGCTTTTAGGCCTAACCGTCAACTATGAGAGGCAGAGGGGATTTAATTAAGTTGGTCTTGGGAGATGTAATTAAGCAACATTGTGTAGCTGCTCTTCCCAGACCCAGCACCACTATCGTAAGGAAGGTGGGTCTGCTCAGCACGTCCTGGGGCTAGCTAGCTAGCTGGTGCAATTACAGTGCTGTCTCACAGTATCAGGTATTTTAAGTATAATAGGGTTTGGCCTGGTTTCTCTTTGCCCCAGTTAAGGTTCCCTTTCTGCTCTGCCTAATTAGACAAAAAGCATTCCCTCCTGTACTATAAGCCTTGTCATCCTAACGTTACTGAGGCTTTACTGAGG
>NW_019435127.1:0-961 GCF_002814215.2 Seriola lalandi dorsalis
TGAGTGAGTTGGGGTGGTCTGTATGAGGATGTTTTCTGTCTGATGGATGAATATAGTCTGGATACCCATTCATTTCCTATGGCGGTCACTTTTGACCGGGAACACCACAGGTGTAACAAGGTTGATTAAAACACTCAAAATTCAATGAAAGAGGTGATCATCACTTTTATATGTTAAAGTGCATAGTGTGGAGGATATCATAAGGCCTTGAGGCAATCAAATGTAAAACACAATATTTATGAGTGTTTTAAGTTGTAAATCGGTCAGATTTGACCCGAACACGACAGGAAGGTTAAATAAAGACAGACTTTGACAAGGGACATCTTGCAATAAAACCTGCTGGAATCAAATAAAAATGAACTCACTTTCACTGTTATTGTGAAAGAAACGGAGTTTCAAAAATATGTTGAATAATTTAATGGTTATTCATGATTATTTTTGGAATAATGTATTATTTATTTCATATTTAACACTTTGGGTCTCCATACATGTAAATTTAGCCACTCCGCTGCTATATGTCATCGTTTCGTACTGTGTTGTTGGAAATAAGCTAATTCTCTCTTACTGTAGTTTGATCTTCAGTGATGGTATTACTATTACACTAACCAACGAGCTGTATTTCAGTCATCAAATAAATTCAATCAATCACTTTCCTCATGACGTTACTCATTAATATGTATCACATCACATTATTTACATTATGGCTGCAAATTCATCCATTTTGTTTCATTCTCCCTTCAAACCACAGTGGTCTTCCTTATTACTGGAACGTGGAGACAGATTTGGTGGCCTGGCTGTCCCCAAATGACCCGTCTGCAGTGGTCACAAAAGCTGCCAAGAAACTAAGAGGTATGATATTATAAAACCTCTTTACTCTCTAACTTGTAGTGTGAAGTTGTGATGCTTTAAGCAGAGGGGTATGGTGTGTTGCTTGCCAAGATGAGGTAGCTAAGGGTGACTT
>NW_019435128.1:0-839 GCF_002814215.2 Seriola lalandi dorsalis
TATATTAATACTGTGAAAGTATCAAAGCCTCAGTCCACAGAGAAATGCACACAGCCTGTGTTCAGAAACTGAGCCTTAAAACCAGCCGTCAGGACTTCTGGAACTTTGTGATGTCACAAGGAAACACTCACCACTCTCAGCCATGCCCCGAGCCTGGCCCACCTGGACCCACCATCCAAGCCTTCCAGGATTTGGTTTCTTTGAGATCTAAAATCTTACTGGTACTAAAAACCAAAAATATATTACAATATAATACAGGAAAACTCTAACATATGGGACCTTTAAACAAAACATTACAGTTGTGCATCGTAAAAAGCAAAACAAAGAGCTGAAAGACATTAAAATGCTCAGGGGAACTGCAGAGTTGATCTGCGGGTTCATCACAACAACCAACCCCCTTCGGATTTACACATAGTTATTTGATCCATTGTTCATACTGAAATATTGATTTGTGCAGCTTTAATGTGATTTATTTCCTATTGGATCAGAGTGTTTGGGCAGGACATGACACACAGAGGGATTATATTACATTACAAAACAATGGAAGAGTCATCAGTCTAAGAGACAAACGTCTGATTCGGTTTGAAGAGCAGGATTATGTAAAGATTTGTGATGGATGAACAATAAAACATGAGGTCACCTTTAAAGATGCACTATTTTCCAGGAAGTGACAGTTTTCCAGGAGTGTATATCTATTTCCTGGAGTCTTTGAATCTTATTTGATGTGTTGCCAGTTATTTATAAATGACATCAAAGCTACCTAACTAACAGATCTTTTCTTTTGTTTTATCTTCTTTTCTTTTCCGTTCACAGTATTAAAAATCACATTCAGAAATACA
>NW_019435129.1:0-1279 GCF_002814215.2 Seriola lalandi dorsalis
TAATGGAAATCAAAGATCGCTAAGCAACATTTAACTCTAACAAAAGCTCCTTCACTACTTCAGGAAACTGAGGTCGCTCTGAACATTGCTGCAATACGTCTCTTAAAATGACCTGAGAGCTCTTGATATTTGCTTTAGAGACAATTTAATATGAAATGAGGAGTTTGTATAAATCTGTCTGTTACTTCAGCACCACGGACAGCGTCATGGTTTCATCAATACACAGCACAGTGAGGTTGTGGCGTAGAAAGGGAGGATGAAGGTTACCAATAGTAATTTGGTCTTCTTTTCTCAACAATGTTTATTAAACATTTTTCTTACACAGATGTGCACAACTAACAGCAAAGTGCCCCATCAGTCAAAACACACACACTGGCACAAAAGGACAAAAATCACAAAGAACAACTTCTCAGACAAAACAACGTAAATCCCAGATGCAAATTAAAATAAAATTAAAGGTACTTCATCTTTAGCAACTTGAGCTCAGCATAATCGTGTTGCTGCAAGGTTTCAATCAACGAGTACTCATTCCTCCTCCTCGTCTGTGTCATGGTTTACCATGACGGACAATTTGTTTGGATTTTTTTATTTCCTGTTTTATTTTGTAGTCAGTTTACTTGTGTGTCTCTTGATGTTTGTACTTCCTGTCTTTGTCCTGTTTCCCTGTTTGGTGATTGTCTGCCCCGCCCTAATGTGTTTCACCTGTGTTCAATCACCCTTGCCTCCCTTGTGTCTATTTAGTCTTTGTACTCCCCTTTGTCCGTGTGGGTTCATCTGCTGTAATGGTCCTTGGTGTTATCTGTTGTTGTCCCCTGTGTCTCCTGTTGTAATTCCTTGTGTGCCCTCGTGCTTCAGTTGGATTACCAGTTTTTTGTTAGTAATAACTTTTTGTTATTAAAACATTTTGCACTACTCCCTTTGTGTTGGTTGCATTTGGGTCCAGCCATACCCCCAAACGTGACAGTCTGTTATATCCATGCATTTCACAAGAGCAATAAATGGTCCCCAAACCTATTCAAACATATCCTGTTTCTCTTTTCATATATAAACCACTCTTACTGAGGGAAAAGTGCTTAACATTTGCCTGACCCATTATGCAGCACTTGGTCCGTTAGCCATTTTCCAAAACATTGCAAATGATCTTTTAGCATGTCCCACGATTTCTCATTTCACTTTCCTACCACACAGCACATTCTGTAAAAAGTAGAAAACTGTAGTTGGTGTATATCCACAGGTTTGTTAAATACAGAGAATAAAGAAAGAACTTCATACCAAAGCT
>NW_019435130.1:0-1156 GCF_002814215.2 Seriola lalandi dorsalis
AAAAAAAAAAAAAAATCCTACTTCCACTGAAAGCTGGCAGCTCTACTGCATGTCCAATCCGCTGTGCATTTGTCCACACATGATCTGCATCCTCTCATCTGTTTTTGTTGTTGTTGTTTAGGGGATCAGCTGCCATGCGCTGGGGATTGCCTGCTGAAGGGGGGGAAATGCACGGACGTGAGAACCCCTTGCAAACCCCCCATCTGCACGTCATGGAACATTTGCAGAACAGGGACCTCCCACCTTAAAGGCGTGCAACAGAGAGCAGACACAACAGTGAGATCTGCCCAGCACTGAACTCACCATCTCAGGTGACAAATACACCTACAGCTGTTGTGGACCGACCGATGAAAAGACACACAATGACGGATTAAAAGCACGATATAGCCGCGGTGTGAAGCAGCAGAAGCAGCAGCAGCAGCAGCAGCAGCAGCAGCAGGGAGCAGAGGCTTACCGGTCACTGTGCAACATGCAGATGACTTCAGACTTCCGGCATTGTTTAGATGCATAAGAGGGAATATAGCTTTCCAGGATCGTCTGTGCACAGCAGGGGTGCAGAGATCCGTCAGCGTGCTTTAAAATGACCCTGCACGGCTGCGGTGCTATTACAGATGTGAGCAGCAGGGGGCGCTGGAGGGACGAATTACCTGAGATAATCCAGGAGCAGGAGTGCAAAGGTTAACCTGATACAATCAGAAATAATAAGACAACATGACTTCCTTTAAGGTCACACGAGCCCAGCAGACATTCTCTTTTTGCATGTGTGTGTCATAAAAACGATGTTTGAAAGCTTCATTGATTTTATTGAAACATTCCTTCATACATAAAACAAACACTACCACATTCGTCAGTGCTTCATAAAATCACATAAAACATGTAAAAATAATCACAGAAGCGCAGAAACACTCATACCTGAAAGCATGTTGTCATATTTCATAATGTATAAAGGTCACATTTGTCACTTTACCCTGTAGATCAAAGCTTATTAGGGCAATGACAAGGTTGTAAAAATTACTTTTAGGTCCCAAAGTTAAAAAAAACAAACTCCCTTGATCATAAAAGTTACTCAAAAACAATGATTATGTTTATTTATTTCCCTACATGAGTATTTTATAAAAAAAGAACATTTTAAAACTATAAAACATACATACAGTGC
>NW_019435131.1:0-913 GCF_002814215.2 Seriola lalandi dorsalis
AACACACAGAGAGGCAGATTAAGGAGCAGTTTAAGAAGCTTCACCAGTTTCTAGAGGAGGAAGAGGAGGCCAGGATCACTGCTCTGAGGGAGGAAGAGGAGCAGAAGAGTCAGATGATGAAGGAGAAGATGGAGGCTCTGAGCAGAGAGATAGCAGCTCTGTCACACACAGTCAGAGCCACAGAGGACGAGCTGAGAGCTGAAGACGTCTCATTCCTGCAGAACTACAAGGTTACAGTGGAAAGAGTCCAGCGGCGCCTCCTGCTGGATGATCCACAGCTGCACTCAGGAGCTCTGATAGACCAGGCCAAACATCTGGGCAATCTGACCTTCAACATCTGGAACAAGATGAAGGACATGGTCTCCTACAGTCCTGTGATTCTGGATCCAAACACTGCTCATCCAGAATTCATCCTGTCTGAGGATCTGACCAGTGTGAGACGAGGACAGAAACAGAAGCTTCCTGACAATCCAGAGAGGTTTGATAAATACCACTGGGTCCTGGGGTCTGAGGGTTTTAACTCAGGGACTCACAGCTGGGATGATGAAGTTGGAGACAATATATACTGGTCACTGGGTGTTGTAGCAGAGTCTGTGCAGAGGAAGGGAAAGACACAGTCTGGATTCTGGAGAATAGGTTTCCATGACGGAAAATACTCAGCACGGTCACGACCAGCTCCACCCACTGTTCTGTCAGTGAAGAAGAAGCTCCAGAGGATCAGAGTGAATCTGGACTGGAACAGAGGAAGTTTGTCGTTCTCTGATCCTGATACTAACGCACACATACACACCATCACACACACTTTCACTGAGAAGCTGTTTCCATACATTAGAACTGTTAATAAACTGAAGATCTCACCACTGAAGGTCTCTGTGACAGTGGAACAGAGCAGTTAGAGATAAAGAGGATGATC
>NW_019435132.1:0-1214 GCF_002814215.2 Seriola lalandi dorsalis
CTGCAGCTGAAAATCAACCTGTGTGAACAGTAAAAAAACTCATCATTACACTTTGGTTCGTCTGATCTTCTTTACTCAATATATAAGATACTGACGGTGGATAAATAGTGAAGCTCTTGCGCTTGTGAAACCAATTAAACTCTTCTTCATAATCGGCCTTCTCATATTCCTGATGATCTAAAAAGGTTTTATTAAATATTTCAAGCTCATAAATCCACAAAGTGTAACAACTGAAGTCGTAAATGTTCCCCAACAGTGAACTTTAAGACCCCAACACAGGGTTTGTTATTAAAAGCTTTTTTTATGTTAATGTGACTTTTGTACATCGCAGATCAGTCATTTAATGAGCAGTGCAGATTGCTTTGTCGGCTGTTTCTCTCATGCTGCAGTGAATTATAGTGAAGAGAGACAACTCTGTGACTGAAGAATCCCGTAATGTGCAAAGCAGTTGTATTTTATAATTTATCCCCTCATACAGCAGCTGACACAGGATGACAATGATTCAGCAAATAAAAATAAATATTTTATCATTTAACCAAATTTTGACATCCAAATGACATTTCAATCTTATATAAAACAACATATTTATAAAAACTTGTGTGTATATATATATATATATATATATATATATTTGTATATATATTATCCTCACCAAGATAGGGACATGAATTCAATGTCTAATGTTATGATTTATTAGAAAATAAGGACAGAGAAGTAGAAAACCACAAAAAAATTCAAAAACAACCAAAAGAAAGTTGCATCAAGAGTTTAGGATGGAAAAGTCAATGAAAAAGGTGGTTAATTGTTTAATTTTTTTTAATTCATATACAGTATATATATATAGATATATATCATTACTATCACCTGTGTCACATCCTCATGCTTTTTATTTGTTGTGTTTTTTTTCCCCTTCGACCTGTTCAGAAACCACAGGTCTGGATCATGGTGATGGTTTCTACGCCGGCATGCCTATCCCCTGCGCCGACAGCTACGCTGGCTTCTGTGTTCACGGGAAATGTGAGATCAAGTACAACATGGCCACCTGCAGGTCTGTCAGTGATCCTGTTACTAATTAAAGCTCTATATTTTCCTCTTCTCTTGTGTTTTATCTGAAGTGTTGATCCGTATGAAGATGTAACCCAAAGAACCAAAAACCATCTCAGTGTAGTTTTACATCTCCTCTCTCAGGCTTCTCTCTGGAGCTCTAGTAACAA
>NW_019435133.1:0-1056 GCF_002814215.2 Seriola lalandi dorsalis
CAAGACTTCAAACTTGAAAACCCTTATATTGAATGTGATATGTGGACACCTTCAGGCTGAATCTTAAAAGCCAGTAAGCTCACAAGCGGTTATACATGCAGAGCACTAACTGTGTTGTCTGTGCTCTGACCTCAGGTGGGAATACTGGACAGTCTGCTTAGTATGTCAGATGACCTCTCCAAGCTCGACACACTGACTGAAAGGTAAAAAGGAGCAGGAAGGATGACCCAAACTGAACATGTTGCCTGTGCTGTGTCAATGCACTTGGAACATTTTGTCTCAGTGGTCATTGCATGTTTGTACCTTAATGTACATCTTTGTCCTAAATAAGGACTAGTAATTCTGAGCTTGTGTGCGGTCTGCTCCATGATTTTTGAATTGATGGTCAGGGGCAGCTGACGGTTAGTTTTCCCCCCCTAATTTTAAATTCATTGTTGGTGGATCTTAGCTGTCATACTGTAAGTGGGGATGTTACAGCCTATTTACAACACCACAATGTGGCCTAGGGAGATCAAACCAGATTTCTTTCAATTTAGTCCAAATAGCTTGAATTAGTTTGAGTTATTGTTTTCTATCTTAAGTTTTCTTGTCTGTATTCTGATAAATAAAACCCCTTTTCTACATTAATATTTTGTATCTCAGAATTTGGGGGGAAAGAGATTTCCAGAAATGAAAGCTGTAAAATATTAAAATTGTATTAAAAAACATAAGTACTTTCTAATAGTGGTATTTTTTCTGTTGCCTGGTCAGTGTGATCAAGAAAACATATCAGTGTATGAGGGAGGTGATGGAGCAGTCTACTGACAAAGTGCTGGAAAACACCTTAGCCAAAGGAGGTGAGTCACACACACACACACAGACACACGCACACACACACACACACACACACACGCACGCGCGCTGAGGGTGTTAATTACATTGTATAGAAACTCATTAAGTAAGTGCATAGAAGCTTCAGGGTACATGCACGTTGCAAATGAGACTAAGAGCTACTTAAACCAAGCTCCATATGCATACACACAAACATCCACTTACACACACACACACACACACACA
>NW_019435134.1:0-1048 GCF_002814215.2 Seriola lalandi dorsalis
CTCTCTCTCTCTCTCTCTCTCTCTCTCTCTCTTTTGTGGTCCAGTCCACCGAGAGATCACGGCTTACAATTTCACTGTTGTGAGCAAATCTGATCTTGAAAATTCTGACAACTTTCTTTACAAGTAACTGCCAGCTCGGAGATTTTCAACATCTACGTCTCCAAGGAATGCTACAGCAGTGATTTGCTTTCCACACCAATTCTAGAGGAAAAAAAAGGAATGATTAAATTACACCTTTAAAATGCAATTTCATCCTGTAAGACAAGGCAGTTATCCGAGACTAATCTTGTGTGTTTAAGTGCTTGTGTGTCACAGAGAAAGACAGAGAAGAGAATGCATTTCTTTATTTTACAGGCCTGCACTCTTTTCCATTTGTGTGTGTTCTGAATGGGCACATGTGGTGGGACTGTTCATATCTCATTTCTTACACACTCGCCCATGGGACATTGGCAAGATTTTCACGGAACCAATAGAAAGTGACAGCTGAGACAATGATTCTATTACTGCTGGTGAGGTCTAGCCTCTGTGTTTTATGAAAAGGCTGGTGGCAGCATGTGAACAGTAAGAGAGAAACCTAATAAGAATAAGGTCAGAAGTACAATGTATTCTCGCTTGTTGGCTTGCCAGACATGATCGTATGAGAAATAATCAACACTGTCCCGAATGTTTTTTCTCCTAATGGGCTTGGTCGTCACTTTCACTAGGAGCGGAAAGGGCCTCACCTTGAGAGTCTGTGTGTGTGTGTGTGTGTGTGTGCGCGTGTGTGTGTGTGTGTGTACTAACACAGAGGTAGTTTTGAGTGCTTTGGCAGGGGTTTATGTCTTTGTCTCAACAGTTTTTGACGGAGTGTTGGCATCACAACCTGCAAGATGCAGTCACAAAACTTTACAAGTGTGCACTTGAGAACAAAATGAAGGGAGAGTTCAAAGATGGGTGTGGTCCGACCCATAAGTATTGATTACTCATGTAATAATTTAGTAATCACTGTTGAGTCTCTAGTTTTATCCAGTGTCTGAGAGTGGACAGGAATGATTGAAACTGGGACACA
>NW_019435137.1:0-1251 GCF_002814215.2 Seriola lalandi dorsalis
GAAAAGTTTGCTCTTTTTAATGTTCCCGTGTGTTGTAAATACTTGTGTTAAGCTGAAGTGATGAAGATCAAGAAGAGAAAGATAACATGACACAAACACATCAAGAGGATATTTAAGCATAAATAAGGCTAAAATTAATAAGTAATAAATGAGTTCAACCATTCAAGTAATAAATAATAATAAATAAGTCAAAGGATCAGCTCATCCAAAAAAGATTCAAAAAATAAAAATGTTCCCAGTATTTCACCATGCAGATAGCTTTGGTTTCTACACGGCCAGGCTTGAGATATCCATTAGTGATATCACTACCTGCACCAGTACAATGAATGTGAATGGAATATTTTCAGCAGTGCTCACAGAATAGAAGAAAATTATTCTGATTAAACCTGTTAGACGCAAAGAAGAAGTTTCTGGCTTCAAAACTTCACCTACTTCAAAGGTGCATGGAAAAAGAAAAAAAAAATTCAGAGAGGTTAAAACGCCCAGCCACACCTACACTAAACAGGAGAACTTTATGGCTGTGGTTGTGTCCAAAATCTCTGCTTGAGGCCGACAGATCAAGGCCACATTAGCTATTACTAGTGTAATATATCTGAATCTCTGCCCGAGTTGCATTGTGGGTAATGTACTGTAGGCATCAGGTTTTGACAAGGAAGAAAGGATGCATTGAATCAAAAAGTTGATACTGCTGGTTCTGTTGCACTGATTTTGATCCTTTTTTTTTTTTTTTTCTTGTCAGTTCAATTTTGTTATAGCAGCGCAGCACTAAGTCGATAAAGTACTCTAATAAACATACTGTTGCCATGTGCAATTTTTTTCTGTGGGTGTTGGCAGGAATCCCAGAGGCATATAATGCAAAAGCAGAGCACATAAAATCTAAATGATCTGCTACGCACATGAATACACCATGATTGTCAAGAATGAGTGTATCATTGAAATTACATATAAAGATTTAAATACTCTATGTGACAATTTGGTTTTCTGACATGTGGAAGGAGTTAAAATTTCAGTGTATGGCTCAGAGGGTTCAACACACAGAGATATGGTTTGTCTGGCCAAGAAATCCAGAAAGCAGGTATGCGATCCATCCAACAGACGGATTGGAGCCAGACTGTGTGTGGATTGGCTGTTATCCTGTCCTACAGGATTTACTGTCAGGCCCCAGTTGCTGTTGGTCTTGGTTTGAGGGAGCTTGTATTTCTTTCAGTTTTAGTAGGCTGAACTAAAACTTGACCTCCACCTTACAGGTGT
>NW_019435138.1:0-1243 GCF_002814215.2 Seriola lalandi dorsalis
TAAACAGTCTTATTGAGGTGCTGCGCCTGCATGGAGCAGCTTCAAGTTCTGCGTGGAGTCATCTAAATTTTATTACGCTCCTCCACTCATTTATTCAGATTCTTCCTTTTATTTGTCACTCATCCGCATCTCTACAGTCAGACATCATGGATGCTGTCAATAATTTAGATCTGTGGATTCACGCATGTATGTAGAAAGGGAGAAAAGGTCAAAATACAGCGTATTTCTCACCAGTAGTCAGGACCAAGCCATGGCTAAACTGTTGACTCTTTCAAATCCCAATCAACCAAGCGAAGAGTTCATACACAAAAGAAGTGATCATTTATATTTTTACCTCATAGAATATTTTTCATAGAAATATTTCTCAAATAACTAATCTGCAGTGAGTACACATGCAGGGCTCCAGACTGCAACCACAGTGGATGCATATGTGAACATTTTTGAGAGTGTGTTAAAATTTCATGTGGTTGCATTTTCTATAAGTATTTGTATCATTGGGCTGTTGTGGTGCCCCTCACATATAGATTTAAAGCAGTACTTATTCTTTACTGTCTCTCCTTACCTGCACTTAAGGTTGCAAAATTCCGGGAATTTTCAAAAATGGAAACTTACCATGGGAATTTAAGGGAATTAATGGGAATTATGGGAAATAACCAGGAATAAACTGGGAATTTTCAAAATTGAAGGTTTGGAACATAAATATAGTTGAGGAAAGTATATTTTAGCATAGTCTTGACTTAAACAAACAGATGCCATTCAAATACACTTGAATATCCATGCCATTCCTCAATCGACGAGACCACACGAAAAAAAAGCTGGTTGGCATTCCGGCAAACCTAAGGCTCTTTGAGCCTGACACAGAGCCATTCCCAACAAGGCGGGAAAGTGACACTGAAGAGGAAGACGCAGAGTTGGATGTTGAGGAAGTGGACATGTTGTTGGATGTTGGTGAGGCCCAGGAAGAGCCTATGACTGAGCAAAAATGCAGAGGATTGCTTGAGATTTCCATGTTTAATAGGACGTTTTGGAGGGAGAGTGGCTTTTTTCATTTAACATTTTGAATGGGACTTTGTGGAGATTTTTGGATGGGGGGATGCATTTTTGAATGAGTGGGGTTGGGAGATGGGTAATATTGAACCCAACATTCCTGTTTTTGTTCATCCATGACACAAGTAATTAAAATGTGTTCTGTTTTACTTACAAATAAATCTGTTGAAATATCTGTTGAAAACATTTTGTATGG
>NW_019435139.1:0-1192 GCF_002814215.2 Seriola lalandi dorsalis
GAGTACACTGAACAGTTCTGTGGAGCTGGGAGGGGAAATGAAATGGAGGCTCAGTCCAGAGGATGATGTCACTGCTCCTGAATTAGTGATCACTGGAGGGAATGGAGGGAGTAAAAGGTCACCCAGGGGTCGTGTTTGTGTGGTTGCAGAGCATATACGTCAAGCTAGGAGACGCCCTCTTCCTTAAGCAGGCACAAAGGATCTTCACAAAACAATTCCTTATGACTAAGTACTGCTGGAAGAAAAGAAAACTGGTTTAAATGCTCTGATGTTTTCTTTGATATCTGGGCATTTATTTCCATGACTAACGTGTAAGAGCAAGTTAAAGCGTCCTGGTTTGGGGCTTGTTTTTTTTCCATTTGTATGGTCAGAGTCAAGTTAGAATACATGTTTTCAGCACAACACACGGCTTATATTTACAGTAAAGGTCTCTAGTGAATGGATGTTTGTCGAGTGAAAACGGACCAAGTAGTGTTTGAATGTTGAAGAGCAGCTAGTACTAGTGCCTGGAATCAAAGCTACAGCGGCGTTGGCAGGGAGCCGCTCCAGCAGTGGGCTCAGGGAGACGACGACGACGACGATGATGATGATGATGGCGGTGGTGATCTCGATGGCTGTGATGATGGCTTCTCCAGCTGTGGCCAGTTGGACCCGAGCGCAGGAGAGAGAGACTGAGAGTGGAAGAGGGATTTCACAGAGGAGGAATGGAAAAATGAACCCTTTAAAAAAAACAAAAAAAAACAAAAGCAGTGAATTAGGATCGAGGGAGGAGACTTGGAGAATCTGTTCCACTGGATGAGAGTATCTGGAATACCGCTCCCAGTCATATTTGGGCGGGGGAAATGAACGCAGGCCAACGCTGATGTATCACAGTAGAGAATAAAAGATTTTGGATGGGAGTATTTCAGAAAGGCTTTTAAGGTCTAGTCAGTCCAGGCATTAAAAAAAACAGCCAGTCCTGCCACACAGCACAAAACATGGGTGTGAACCTTTTCTTTTTTCCCTCCATTCCCAAGGTGATTGACAGAGCTATTCATACAAGAGCTGTGTGAAAACAGTGTGTATTGGAGCTATATAAGATTAATTATAAACAGAGAAACAATTACCTTTCAATTTGATTTATGATGGCTTTAAACGGTTCTAGTTTTACATCCACAGCTCTGGTCAAAATCTTAATTTAACTGTAATTACA
>NW_019435140.1:0-883 GCF_002814215.2 Seriola lalandi dorsalis
AAGAAGAAGAAGAAGAATCAGCAGAAGGCGCCTTGTAAGTGCGCATGCCCAGTACATCTTCTCGTTGTTGGTTTTTCCACAGCCAACATTTTCTCCTACTGTGTGGATACAGATACAGATACATGAGGCCTCCAAACACGTCTTTGTTCGTCAGAAACATCGCCGATGAGTCCAGGTGAGTCCGCATCCGGACGCGGTTCCCGCCACTGATCATGCATCACAACTAACTGGAACTAACTCCTTTTAACCATGGCTATCTGAGTTAGCCTAGCAGCTAGCACATAGCCTGAAGTTAAACCGTCTTGCACAACATTTCTCTCACATTTCTCTCATAAATATTGAAACTAAAACAACAGCTGAGATCGTAACATGTCTTTGTTAGGACTTTATTTGACTGAGAGCCTTTCTTTGTTTGCACGGAGATTGTGTTGAACGTTTTCACGTTAGTAAACGAGCTAACATCGAGCTGAGGTTAGCTTTAAACAATACTCCACCACTGAGTATATTTAGCAGTTTGCGCCTAAAATACGTTTAAAATGCAGAAAAAAACAGTTGTATTTACTGGTAGACTATGTCCCGTTACTCCGGCTAACGTTGGGTTACAAACCGGTATTTCAGTTTATTTTGTTTACTTGTTTTTATTCTATTTGTGCTGCAGATAACTGATTATTTTACACCTAACGTTAGTTAACAGTAAAGAAAACGTTCATGTGTGATGGGCAGTTACTGAAGAAATATTTAAATGTTCCATTTCGTTTTGTGCATTAAAAATATCGACGCATAAGTGTGTTCAGCATTTTAAAATATGAAAAAATTAAAGTCGTTAAATCTTATTTGGTCACGTAAATATTCATGAACTGTTACGTTAACATGTAAAGAAAAT
>NW_019435141.1:0-1217 GCF_002814215.2 Seriola lalandi dorsalis
GGTTCTGGTTCTGGTTCTGGTTCTGTCAGTGATCAGTTTTCCTTTGTCTCTGGTCCTCAGCCGACGTTCGGCTACATCGAGAGAGAAGACCTGGAGAAGTTCACCTTCAGCTTTGACGCCTTCTTTGGAAACCCCAAAGCCATGACGCCCGGGGTCAGAGTTCACTTCACCGCCTGCAAAGAGAAGGTGAGAGAGGCCCGGGTTCAGCTTCCTGCAGGTAGATGAGCTCTGACTCGCTTTTCTTCAAACATCATGTTGGTTTTAATATTTATACTATATTTTATATTTTAACTTTTTAAACATTTAAAAGTTAAAAAAGTCAAAATGATTTTTGAATTATTTTCTTCAGGAATCATTTACAGCCCGAGGGAAAATAAATAAAGAGCTGAACTGTTTTTTTTGCTTGTTTTTTTTATCACATCCAACATCTTGTTGATGAATTTAAATTGTAGATTTTTATTTTTGTGGTATTTCCTCTCCAGACGTTCGACTCAGGCGTCGTGTCGTTCGTCTTCTTCCCTCTTTTACGTCCTTGTGTTGTTCAGGATTTTAGATGCTGTCTGTTTTTCTGACGTCGTGTTTATATTAATCTCATTATCGAGGTTTTATTCTTGTTGTTCAGGTGATTTCCATCAGGCTTTAAATTAAAAGTCAATAGTTAAAGTTTCTCATTTTGATCTTTTCTCTTCCAGGAAACTTTAATATTGAACCTTTGTCAGTTTTTGTTCTTGTTGATGCAGATTTTAATGAGGTGGTTGTTGTTTGTGTTCTGAAGCAGAACAGTCTGATAGCGACGGATGTGAAAGTGGCTCCAGGCGGAACAGAGAACGTGGACACGGAGATCTACGAGGCCGTGGTCAGTCAGCCAATCACGGAGCCTCAGGTGAGTCTGAACCTTAAGACTTCATC
This sequence comes from Seriola lalandi dorsalis, assembly GCF_002814215.2. NCBI lineage: Eukaryota > Metazoa > Chordata > Actinopteri > Carangiformes > Carangidae > Seriola > Seriola lalandi. Next base: position 910 of record NW_019435141.1, read on the forward strand.
TCCTGGACCTCGTCCCGCTTCCTGTTTCCTGTTTCCTGTTTCCTGTCGCTGACCCTGCTGGTTTCGTCGGTCTGCAGCCTGGCGAGCGTCAGTACCCCGGTCAGGTCCACGTGAACATCGGGCCCCTGAGGACCAACCTGACGTTCGACAGGAAGGACAGCACGGTGACGCTCCTGAAGAACGACCAGGTGCTCATCAACCTGCTGACCGACATCGTGACCGAGAAGAGACGAGCCACCAACATCAAACCCAAAATCCCAGCGACCTTCAGCCACACCAAGGAGGCCAGGCAGAAGGTCGGGCCCTCG
>NW_019435142.1:0-1086 GCF_002814215.2 Seriola lalandi dorsalis
AAACAAACAAACAAACAAACAAACACAGGTGAAAAACACAACCTTCTTGGCAAAGGTAAAAATCCGGGACATGTTTACTGACGATGTCCATGTTGCCATGTTGATGATGATGTCACTGGTCCTTACATGACTATTTGCATGATGACATCATCAGATGGTCGCCCTGCCTCAGTCAGTGACCTGTCACTGATCTGATGTGTGGGATGTCTGTTCTCACCTCTCTTCCTGTGTCTGTAAATGAGTCCCAGGAAGACGGTGGACAGCAGGTAAGGAGTTCCCACTATCAGGTGACGCAGGAGGGTCCAGACAGGAAGCGGAGCTGGAGGATGCCGGCCTGCAGGAGGCGTTGCAGAGAGGACAGAGACTTGAGTGAGGGGTTTTATTTGTTGACAGTCTCATGAGACATGTTGGTGTTCATAAACACCCAGGAAATGATAAGGCAGTTTAACTAAGACTACACCTTATTAACGATTATTAATATCAATAACAGGCAGGTCGACAAAGTCCTTTCATTTTGTAACCACATAAACGTGTCCTCGCCTCTGACGGTCATCTGGCTGTCTGGTGACTCTCCAACTCCAGGGATGTTGCACCTGTAGAGTCCGTCATCAGATACGGAAACACTGTAGATGGTCATGTTTCCTGTGGAGCTGGTGGCGACGAGGAGTCCATCTCTATAGAAATCAGCTGTGAGGCTGTCGGCAGACATTGCATCCGTGGTTCTGCAGCATCGCAGAACCACGTCGTCTCCCTCCGTCACAGGAAGAGCTGGACTCATCAGGATCACAGAACCAGCTGAAACAGACACATGTACTGGGATGAAAGTCCTGTTCACTCATGACATGATTGTTTTCATCACATCAGGAACATTTTTGTGAGTGACCCCTTAAAATGAAGCAGCTGCATTTTATTTTCTTCTTTTTCTTCTTCTTCTGTGTTTTATTTGAAGTCTTGATCCATAAGAAGATATATTTGTGGTTCATCTCAGTGTAGTTTTACATCTCCTCTCTCAGGCTTCTCTCTGCAGCTCTAGTAACAACAGGTCGGTGAGCCAATCAGAAGAGAGGAGGCTCTGAGCCTCTCTCC
>NW_019435143.1:0-1231 GCF_002814215.2 Seriola lalandi dorsalis
TGTTTAGAAGTTGTTGGGGCGTCTTAGTACAACTCCTCCTCAATAAGTAGCACGGCTACTTCTCACAGCTGGTGCAACACCACCTGCTGCTGTTGGACTGGCAGCTGCCAGAGTATCAGTGTCGTACCTGCTGTTTGCCATTTAAGTTGTTTTCGCTGCTTTTTCTGCTACGTAACATGTGGGATGACAGCAAATTGGAAAGATTCAAGTTTCCCTTCTTTCACTATGGAATTCATTTCTTCTTACCAGGGTCTGGCTGAATGGCCACTGCTGCAGTGTGAGGCAGGTACTTCAGCACTTTGATTTTGGGGAAGGGCAGGTGTCCTGCGAACAGAGGCATCACCTCGATCTGCACCTTGTGGGTGGCGTTGGCCGTCATGGGCATCGATACCATCCCTGAACTCTTCCCACACACCGCCCAGTTACTGCTGCTGTCAGCCACTGTGGACACACACACATACATGCACAATTTGGTAACAGGTAGACAGGTAAACAGGTCATTAGTTGCTGATTATTTGATGTTAATTGACCGATTCATTTTTGACTCATTGGTATTTGTTAAACAAGTATGTTGTTGGCTTATTCTTATTCCGCATTTTTAGAAGAAGAGTTAGTTGAATATTTTACTATAATCATAAGAGGTGCAAAAACTGATTATTTCAGAAATCCCAGATGGTAAGTGATTCTCCAGACATACCTTCATACATGAGTTTGGTGGTTTTGAGACCGTCTGTGTCAGTCTTGCTCTCCTCCGCCATCTCTCCCTCTGCAGGCTCAGTCAGTCGCGTTATACACACCTCCAGTCCACAGAGGAAACCAGAGCGACAGTGTTGTTCACCAGCAGGAGGCAGGATCTCAGCTCTCACGCTGTACAATGTCTGACAGTATCAAACAGAGGTTATTTAAGGTGGGAAAATCTCTGATTGTGGCTGGAATTCTGTACATGTTCGGTTTCCCTGTCCACATGTTGCAAAAAAGATCTACAGATCTGAGCTGCTGACGACACAGTCTGAGCAAAAGTAAATCTTTCAGTGGACTCACAGTGACTCTCTCGAGCTGGAACTGGTAGTGGAAGGGTTTGAAGGCAGAGACGTCTTGGTTGAGTGGAGAGAAGTTGGCAGAGAAAATACACTGGAGACAGGAAGGCAGGTCATCCTTCCACCTCACCTCCCACAAGCAGAACACGCTGTGCTTACTGCACAAAAGCTACACACAAAAACACACACACACA
>NW_019435144.1:0-936 GCF_002814215.2 Seriola lalandi dorsalis
ACACAGGTGGAACTATTACACATTTAAAGTGTTACCATGGTGTCAAACGACACGTGCACGTCATGTTTGATGCATTACAGATTATATGTGATTGTGTATCTGTGTTTATTAAGGACTAAAGTTATGGAGGATTGAGGGCGTGGCTTCTTTGAGTGACAGGTTGGTGACACCTGATCATCATCCATTATCAATAGATTATCACCAGGTAATTACTAGGTTAACAGGTTATCACCAGGTAAACAGGTTATCACCAGGTTAACAGGTTATCACCGGGTTATCACCAGGTTAACAGGTTATCACCTGGTTAAAAGGTTATCACCAGGTTAACAGGATATCACCGGGTTATCACCAGGTTAACAGGTTATCACCTGGTTATCACCTGGTTATCACCAGGTTATCATCAGGTTAACAGTTTATCACCAGGTAAACAGGTTATCACCAGGTTAAAAGATTATCACCAGGTTAACAGGATATCACCAGGTTATCACCAGGTTAAAAGGTTATCAACAGGTTAACAGGTTATCACCAGGTTAAAAGGTTATCACCAGGTAAACAGGTTATCATTAGGTTAACAGGTTATCACCAGTTTATCATCAGGTTAACAGGTTATCACCAGGTTAACAGGTTATCACCAGGTTATCACCAGGTTAACAGGTTATCACTAGGTTAAAAGGTTATCACCAGGTTATCACCAGGTTAACAGGTTATCACCAGGTTAAAAGGTTATCACCAGGTTATCATCGGGTTAACAGGTTATCACCAGGTTAAGAGGTTATCACCAGGTTATCACTAGGTTAACTGGGTATCATCAGGTTAAGAGGTTATTACCAGGTTATCACTAGGTTATCACTAGGTTATCACCAGGTTAACATGTTATCATCAAGTTATAATGTTATCATCAGGTTATCACCAGGTTAACAGGTTATCACCAGGTTA
>NW_019435145.1:0-990 GCF_002814215.2 Seriola lalandi dorsalis
TAGTTGTGACGGTAACATCCCTGTAGAAGTTTATGGTGTGAACGTGTAAAACGAGTGTGACTGAGTTTCACAGTGAAGATGTTCGGTGGTTTTTCTTGAAGCTGCTCGGCCTCGACTCGTCTCTCAGCCATTTGTCATCGAAGCCCTTTGGCAGCACGTCTTCCTCCCTGTAGCCTGTTTGTTGTTCAACAGACTGCGTGCTAATTTTAGACTCAGCGTGCACGCCGTGCTGCTAATGGAAATATGTGTGTGTGTGTGAGTGTGTGTGTGTGTGAGTCAGGTGGATTAATTAGTTTCAAGAGAAATCTGCAGATTGTTCTTCTCTGTTCCCTCCTCTCAAATCTCAACACCTGCCTGTCACGCACTCTATTTATGTGAGAGAGAGAGAGTGTGTGTGTGTGTGTGTGTGTGTGTGTGTGTGTGTGTGTGTGTGTGACTTGATTGTTTTCAGTAATCATTAACACACACAAACACACACAGACACACACAGTCAGTTTTGTTGATTGAGTTTTGCAGCGGCTGCAGATTAACAACTGTTTGTGTGACTGATGAACCATTGAGCATCTCTAACCATTAAAGTCTCGTTACTGCTGAGACACGGAGCAGGATTAACAACATGCGAGTTTGGGCAGTGACACACTCTTTGTTCTTCAGGCTTCAACACATTCATCTTCAGATAAAACTTCATTTGCGTCGGTTCATTTCGACATATATCCCATCAAACACATGGGTTCAAAAGTAATTGGACAGTTGGTTGTTAAATGTTTCCTTTAGCAGCTGTTTGTCATTTTGACTTCAGTTGATGCACAAACACTCAGAGTTGACTAAGAGTTTCCATTTAGATTGTGAGGTGAAGTCAAGAGGTGACCGTGCAAGTGAAGAAGAAAATAATGAGGCTCAAAAGCAGCAAAACAACTTCTTCTACTGAGGCACCATTGAGAGCGTACACACCATCGTTTAAACTGTCCCCTGGAAACACTTCCTGTTGTG
>NW_019435146.1:0-1434 GCF_002814215.2 Seriola lalandi dorsalis
GCGGAGTGAGGTACGACCAGCAAGGCAGCGGTTACCAGAAACCCCAGGCAGCACTACACTGAGGTCTTATGTTTTTGAACAGTGACCCCAGGGTTATGTTACGTCACACCAAAGCAAGGTCATTTCGATTACTATGAATGGTTTGATTATACGATATGCGCACCCAACACATCCACTGAAGCAAGTTCAACACAGCTTCCTTACTATGGCAGGATATAGACCAATATCCACCAGTTTCTCCATTGAATTAAAATTATGAAAAAATAATATAATTGATAAAATTAGGAGTGGAAATGTATTTACAGCAGGAACATAAACAGAGAAGCTATGTATGTGTTTTTGTTTGTATCATAGAAATGTTTAGATTGTCCACAGCAGTAAAGTGCCTGTGCATTGTCAGTACAGGCTATCTTAGATTTGATCTCTGTTCAGATCATGTGGGTAAATTTGGATTTCCATGAACAAGCTGCGTGAATTAAGTTGTACTACACATCAGATATCTTTCATTACTGTAAACTAGGGCTGCACGATATGCAAAAAAAAGTTGGAATGGTTCTTTTTGGATTTAATTTTCACTAGAAAAACATTTTAAAAAGGACGGTGAATTTTGTTGGGTCTTCTTGTACCAAACATTTATAGATAGAATACATAGAATATGATTTGTAGGCTGGGACGTCTCTGTAGCACCACAACGCATATGGTGCTAGCAATGCATAACAATGTTGTGACACATTTTTACCTTTATCAAAAAAACTGCAGCACCTGCAATTTTTTTTATTATTTTTTCAGCTCTTTTGATTTGGATATAGCACTGCAGTTTGGATTGTATTTCAATTAATTGTGCAGCCCGTACTGTAAACATACCTGGCTGAGTTTGCCTGAGTCATATGGGCGAAGTTGATAACTGTTCAAGTCTGTCAGTGTGATGCTACATAAAGAAAAGTAAAACATGGCATCTTAAGTGCGAATGTTTTGACAAGAATAAATACAACACATTGTTATGTAGGGAAATGGTCTGAAGAGGTCAAAGCGCCAAGAACATATGAAGTGTTGTAGTCTTGGTTCAGGAGTTCTGGCCACAGACTGCAGAAAAACATGGCTGTGATGTTTGGACTTCAGGGAAGAGTTAAAGACTGGAGGCTGGATTTGGAGAATGGATTTATGGAGTGTAATTCAGTCCAGCTGACCTACAGTATTGCTGCTGACTTTGCTCAGGTATGGCTGGCAGCGCTGAGGGAGACCGACAAGCAGGACTTGACAGACCAGCATTTAATCTGCGAGGACCACTTCCTGCCAGAGGATATCTCCAATAACGGGGTAAACAGTGACGCCATTCCCATCATGCCCCCTTGCCTGGATGGGCCGCTGAGCCTGATCAGCCCCTGGGGAGAAGAGACCTCTGAGGAGGAGGAGGAGGAGGAGGAGGACCTGTGG
>NW_019435147.1:0-978 GCF_002814215.2 Seriola lalandi dorsalis
ACTTTCTGAAATGAGCCCAGCTGAAAGTCTTGCAGCAATTAAACATGGATGCTTTTAAACCAGGTTTTCAGACTGAATCTGTAACAAATAAGTCTATTTGTAGGTAGCGCGCCACAACCACAGGCACTTTCCATTCTGCTTTACATTGTGAACTAATGAGTGTGCTAGCTCTTTCTGTGCCAATGCCTGTCTCTGTATTTGTCATGGTTTGTATAAAACCATGATGAATACGATGAAAGTTTCAGATTCAAAATACTGCCAAATATATATGTATGTATATATGCCAATATATAATAAATGCCTGATTGGCAGATTCAATACCATGGACCTGATCCGTTGTGAGCTGCTTAGTGTCAGAAAAAATACATAATCAAGCAAAAAGCCACCAAGGGACGCAATAAGACAGGAAACATAATGTGAAAAATAATTGTCACTGCATTGCTGGTATTTTCAATTAAGTTGCAGTTCTGAGGAGTCAAACAAAGAGCTCCAATGAAGTGCACTTTAGTATTTTTCTTTTCTTTGTAGTGTTCTTTGTGGAAGCACTTTGCACTATCAATTTTACTGAAATCACTTTCCCTCCATTCTCTCTACTAAATGTCACCAATATGACAATTATGAAAGTCACGTACATAAGACCCATTGCATGATATTATAGGAACGATCCCTGAGGGAGCTATGGAAAAGAGAAAGACTCTCCTGCTGCATATATTTTCATTGGTCCAAAAAAAAAAAAAAAGAAAAAAAAAGAGATAACTTTATCTTGGCTCAAACCACTGCCACCCACCCTACATCACTGGTAAGACAGTGCGATGAAAGTGTACTTAAAAATAATAGAAAAACTCCATGTAAAGACAGACATTTTTTTAAGCTGTCAGACTCCTGTAATTGTTTATTTTGGATTAGTGCTGTACCAAAGTTATTTATTTTTTATTTTATTTTTCGGCTCTTCTCTATGTGGATGTATAAGATGCCATG
>NW_019435148.1:0-872 GCF_002814215.2 Seriola lalandi dorsalis
TATAGAAGCTAGAGCTGATCTATAATCACACTACACATGGACACAGACCTTTACACTGGAGGAGCTTTAAATAGTCTTCATTATCCACCTTAGTTGATCTCATTTTGGACGGGCACAGCTAAATCAGAAAAAACTAAACTAAAAGTGGAACAAAGCTAACCTAATTTAATAAAGTCATTTTACTTATTTACCGAACAAGAGGAAAAATAAAAGTCTGACGGGGAATGAACACGAGCTACAGAATTCAGAAAACCTCTTTTGTTCAGGTACGACCTGGATGCAGGAGATCGCCCCTCTGATCATGAGTGGAGGAGATCCAGCTTCCGTTGAGACTCTTCCTAACTGGGACCGTGTTCCCTGGCTGGAGGTGCGCCGGGCCTCCAACCTGTACCTGTCAAAGAGGCCGTCTCCTCGCATGTTTGCTACACACTTCCACTACAACATGATGCCACGGGGCTTCTTTGAAGTAAAGCCAAAGGTACATTCTGTGTTAACGGGTCATTAAGACATTCAAATTGGCAGCTATCCAATGTGTTTCACTGCTGGTTGGGTAGGAAGTGGTTGCTATGGTGTTTCTAAGTAGCTAGCATATGGTTGCTATGGCGTTTTATGTGGCTGGTAGTGTACTGCAATTGTTATAGGTGGTACCAGATGGTTGCTAAAGAAAACTATGTTAATTAATAAATTAATGGATGTCATATGATCACTGCAGGTCATCTACGTCATGAGGAACCCCAAAGATGTGTTTACATCTTCCTTTCATTATTATGGGATGTCCTCCTTCCTGGTGGACCCAGGCCCACAGAGCGACTTCCTCCACAAGTTCCTGGACGGAAAAGGTCGGACTCAGTGTTCAGTATTAACTCATGATA
>NW_019435149.1:0-1107 GCF_002814215.2 Seriola lalandi dorsalis
ACCTGGGGCTCTGCAGCAGGAGTTTCTGGATGAAGTCTTTGGCCATGGAGCTGGTCATGCTGAAACTCTGAGCATCAAACTCATAGTTCAAGGCGATGATGTTCTTCAGGGTCTCTTCATCAGTCTCATCTTGGAACGGAGACAGACCGCTCAGTCTGAGGACGGAGGGAGACAGAGAGAGTGAGAGACCACGTCTACATCCGTCCAGAGGAAGCTGCTCACAGTTCACCATCGTCCACTGTTCACGTCTCAACACGATATCTGACCTGTGTCCCATTAATAAAGTACTTATTATTTATAGTATTAAATCAACACTAAAGTTAATTTGCCCTCCCACAGTTTAACATATGCAACCAAATATAACCATGATTGTAACACACACACACACACACACACACACACACACACACACACACACACGCTCCCATCAGCTGATTGTAATATACATCATACACACATAAAAAGCTCAATGTTTTAAATTCATGATTTTTTTTAAAGATCAGTCACTCAGACAGTTTGAGAAACACTGAAGTTAAAACATATTTGAACTAATTTACTCGTGGACCACCAGGGGTCACTTGTGTACCACTAGTGGTCCACGAACCACACTTTGAGAAAGGCTGGTTTAATGTCTGCACATGCTCACATGCCTCTCAACACACACACACACACACACACACTTGAACTTACAGTATGTATGTAATGACTCCGATGCTCCTGGAGGAGAAAGACACACAGAGACACAGGGAGTCATGACAACCAGGCTGAGACCCGAGTGAGGCCCAGATCAGGCCCAGATCAGTCCCAGATCAGGCCCAGATCAGGCCCAGACACGCCACTGACAGAAGAATTCACCCTCCTCATACAGACACAGAGCAGTGACACTGAAAATAGTAGCGAAAGGCTTGTACATGTGAGTGTGTGTGTGTGTGTGTGTGTGTGTGTGTGTGTGTGTGTGTGTGTGTGTGTGTGTGTGTGTAGTTTCTGTACATGAGAAAATATGCAGAACACTGTGTGAGGACACAACACTCACCACATATCTGCTGCTGTGCTCAGAGCCTCATTGTTGATCACCTCAGGGGCTGAAAGAGAGAGGTGTGGGGGTGG
>NW_019435150.1:0-1241 GCF_002814215.2 Seriola lalandi dorsalis
GTGTGTGTGTGTGTGTGTGTGTGTGTGTGTGTGTGTGTGGCTCCCTGTGGTGTGTGCTTTCTGAGTCTTGCAGGTCGTGGAGAGGCTGTGTCCAGGGAGCTGCTGCAGGTCTTGTTAGCACAATGAGCAGCAGTCAGGGACAGTGTTTGTGCAGGTGGAAGCCCCTGCTGTCAGAGCACACATAAATCTGCCAGGGAGGGGAGTCCATGTGTAACCTGCCCCACAGCCAGGGCAGACATGTTTACTGCCACAGAACAGCACTGTGACTGTCCACACTGTGTCTGAGGTGTGACTCAGGTTAAACCTCTGATTAACCTGTCTCAACAAATTAACTAGTTACTGGATTATATCTTCTTCTAAAATAATAAAATTAAACTCAAACCACTAGCAGAAAATGAACTTTTTCTATGAACACCAAAAAACACCTGTAGTCAGACGCTCTTCTGCATTAGCCTTGTTGTGCTATTCACATTTTACAGCACCAATAGATTCTCACCTGTCCAAACTGCATTTAGAGGTTTCATTGAGATGTGTATTTGATATGTTTCATATGGTTTCATGGTGAATTCATGATTATTTGTTGTTAAAAAGGATTAAAAACACAATCAATGAGATGTTGATGAAACAAAGGTACATTCAGAAAAGACTTGTCTCAACAGTTTAAAATAATGTTTTATTTTGGAGAGTAACGAGTCACATGGCCAGAGTTTAACTGATGGTATGACTGTGGCATTGTGGGTCAGAATAACCATGATGTTATTCTGCAAATGGTTTATTGTATTGATTTATAATCTGTGTATAATGTTGTTAATATGGCTTTGTATGGACAGTGTGATAAGTTTTCTGTAATTTCATCTGATTTGGGTTTAGTTGTGCAACATGTTTAGGTCTCGTTATTGATGAACACTAGCTCGCCATAAGAACACTGAAGAGACTTTAAAACAGCGAAGAGCTAACGAGAGAGAGAGAAAATAAACCTTCAACAAAGATCTGTATGACGCTGTTGAATCAGTGCAGCTACAAGGGGTTTTTCTCTGTTTCATCCTCTCCATAAATATGTTATGATGTATTGACATGGCAACAGAATAGCTGATCAGAGTTAGTTGCATCAGTGACTGTGTCCATTCGGAGTTAAAAATTGAGCCCCAGAAAGTTGGGGTTCGGTATCTTGCCCATGGACACTTTGACATGCACACAGTGCAGACAGTAACTCTATGTGACTATTACAAGCAGGGCAAGCG
>NW_019435151.1:0-2800 GCF_002814215.2 Seriola lalandi dorsalis
CTGCAGGGAAGAGGAGGAGCACTTCCAATACACTGAGCCTCGCCTCCATCACAGTAATCAAACTACTTTCATTCCATGTATCATTATTACTGAAGGAGGCAGAGGAATAACTAAACATAAGACACACCGAGCAGAGAGAGCAGGAGAGAGGGAGAGAGAGAAGTCATCAGTAACGAGGCTTCATACTAACGACTATGACCAACTCTACATATCAAACACAGGGAATTAGACTTAAAGACCAAGCAGCAACCTCCGAGGTCTTAGAAAAGACTGAGATGTGACAAATTTTTACTCAGAGTAGATTTGAACTGACTTTGTACTTGTATTGAGCACATATTTACAAAGGTGTTTTACTTTTACTTGTGCACAGTTTTGCAGTTGTGAATGAATGTCTGGACTAAAGGAATGTTGACCTCCCTTTGCAGCCTGTCTGTCTCTCATTTGTCTGTCTCTCACCTGTCTGTCTCTCACCTGCCTGTAATTCACCTGTCTGTCTCTCACCTGCCTGTCACTCACCTGTCTGTCTCTCATTTGTCTGTCTCTCACCTGCCTGTCACTCACCTGTCTGTCTCTCATTTGTCTGTCTCTCACCTGTCTGTCACTCACCTGTCTCTCTCACTTGTCTGTCTCTCATCTGTCTTTCACTCATCTGTCTGTCTCTCGCCTGTCTGCCCCTTGCCAGTCTGTAATTAACCTGTTTGTCTCTCATCTGTCTGTCTCTCACCTGTCTGTCGCTTGCCAGTCTGTAATTACCTGTCTGTCTCTCATCTGTCTGTCTCTCATCTGTCTGTAACTCATCTGTCTGTCTCTCACACCCGTCTGTCTCTCATCTGTCTGTACCTCATATGTCTGTCTCTCACCTGTCTCTCTCTCATCTGTCTGTCTCTCGCCTGTCTTTCTCCCACCTGTCAGTCTCTCATCTGTCTGACTCTCATCCGTCTGTCTCTCCCGTGTCTCTCTCACCCATCTGTCTCTCATCTGTCTGTACCTCATATGTCTTGCTCTCAGCTATCTTTCTCTTGCCTGTCTCTCTCTTATTTGTCTGTCTCTCATCCGTCTGTCTCTGACCTGTCTGTCTCTCATCTGTCTGTAACTCATATGTCTGTCTCTCACTTGTCTCTCTCATCTGTCTGTCTCTCATCTGTCTCTCTCACCTGTCTGTAACTGATTGTCTGTCTCTCTCACCTGTCTGTCTCTCACCTGTCAGTCTCTCGCCTGTCTGTCTCTCTCATCCATCTGTCTCTCACCTGTCTCTTTCACTTGTCTCTCTCATCTGTCTGTCTGTCTGTCACCTGTCTGTCTCTCATCCTGATCAAATCAAAGGCATCCCCTGAGGTCAGGTTTGTAAAACTGGAGGTTCCTTGCAGTGGTCTTAGAGCAGAACAGACAAGTGACAGAGGTTACCTGTTCTTGACGGTGATGTCGTGAAGGTCAAGTTAGGCGGAAAAGGGTCTTATCTTTCCTACAAGAAAAAGGGCATGCATCTCTTCTCCCTCCCTCTCCCTTCTCCTCCTGTTCCCTGTCACTGATCCTTTTCTTTGAGAGGCTCCTCCCCCTCTCCACGAACCATTGTCAGGGGATTAACGCCCTGAGTGTCAATCAATACTATTTCCTTTCTTTTCTCTCCCCCTCTGCCACCTCCACCTCTCTCCAGTCTTTTAATTGAACATTGAGTGTTGCTAGGAGGGGAGGGATGCTCTGAATCAGGTCATATAATGTTTGGCCAGACTCTTCTCTTTAAAAAACTCTATTTATCTTTTGAATGTGGAAGGTGGGCTGTAGCCAATCAAATTGGGCAAAGGTGGGGTACACCCTGGACAGGTTGCAAGTCGATCACAGGGCTGACATATACAGACAAACATTCATTCACACCTAGAGGCAATTTAGATGCCTATTAACCTGCATGTGACTGCATGTGGACTGTGGGAGGAAGCTGGTGGAAACCCACACAGGCAGGAGCCGGGGCCCTGGACGGAGCAGGGGCCCTGGCAGGAGCCGGGGCCCTGGACGGAGCAGGGGCCCTGGACGGAGCAGGGACCCTGGACGGAGCAGGGACCCTGGCAGGAGCCGGGGCCCTGGACGGAGCAGGGGCCCTGGCAGGAGCCGGGGCCCTGGACGGAGCAGGGGCCCTGGACGGAGCAGGGGCCCTGGCAGGAGCCGGGGCCCTGGACAGAGCCGGTAGGTTTGTATCAAGAACCTTCTTGCTGTGAGGCAGCAGTGCCACCCTTTCCCCAACACAGTCCCACTGGTAGGATTGGCTTTGTTGTTTCTTGTCAGAGGCCGTAGTTCCGTGTGGCTGTAAGAAGAAAAATGGGAATTGGAAATGAATATTATTATTCGAAATGAAATGTGGGAAACATTTGAAATAAGACATAAACTAGTAAAAAGCTGAATATGGAGGGGATTTAAATGGAAGGTCAAAATATTTATATAACCCACACTCAAAAAGTGAAATATATTCTTTAAATCCTCCCAGTATGACCGTACGCTGCGTCTCTAACACAACAGCTGTTCTTTCAAAGAAACTCCTGTCCCCTCCTCCTCCATCTCAGTGTCCCCTCCTCCCTCAGTCCTCCTGTCTCCACCTCCCCTGTCATTGATCCCTGCTTTTTGTGAGGCTCCTTGCCCTCTCCATGAGCCATTGCTCAGGGATTAACTCTTCATGTGTCAGTCAATATTGTTTTTCTTTCTCTTTTGCCCCTCCTCCACCACCTCCAGCTTTCTCCAGCCTTTTAATAGAGCATCACATCTTGTGAGGGGAGAGTGTGTGTGTGTGTGTGTGTGTGTGTGTGTGTGTGTG
>NW_019435152.1:0-1091 GCF_002814215.2 Seriola lalandi dorsalis
CCAGACATGGTTAGCTTAGCTTAGCATGAAGCAGGGGTACACTGTTAGCCATGTCCGAAGAAAAATAAATAACTGTGAAATAATAATAATTGTAAATAAATCATTGTTTTAAGGCTGGATCCATTTCTGTGTGGGAAGCCAGTGAGGGATTGTTTGCTGACCAACATGAACCAGATCCAGAGTCAGGTCTGGACCCTCCTGGACGAACAGGAGACTGAGACTAAAACCAGGATCTGGACTCTACCCACTGCATCCGGCAAAAAACCGCACTACAACCAGAGACTGAGACAGAAGCGCTGGGTGGATGAATACGCTGCTGTCCATCAAGAAATAGTTCCAGTATCCTCAGAGGGCTGGAGGGTCACAGGGGCCTCATCCAGGGACCAGATCCATGATGGTCCACGTAGTGTTTATTTAAGTACAAATGAAATTCCCGAATGGTCCAGAACAGACCGACCCCCCTCCTCAGAATTAGTATGAATGAAGGTGGAGTTGAATAAAAAAAAAAAAAGATATAGACAAATTGAGAATTGACCAACTCATGTCGAGCAAATAAAGCCTGACTGGAAACATCCATTCAGAGGAGAAGGCAGAGGTCAAGCTAAGCTAACAGGCTAGGCTATGTAAACGTAGCTAAGCTAAGGTGTGCAGATTTCTGAAATGAAAACCGGGGACATTTCGCGTTCGGCATCAATATATCATTTAAATGGTGGTTTATTTTGAACATGGCAACTGTTGTTCTGTAATAAACTGAGGTGAAGGATGACTGATACAACAATGGCTCCCTACCTTTGAAGCTATCGCAAAGTCCAGTTGTCTATCTATTCCTCGATTATTTATATTCCTTTAGTTCTTAAGTGTCCACAGATCAAAAGAATCAAAAACGTTTCTCATGAAAGTTTTCCAGGTTGTGAATATTGTTGTCGGGTCACTTCTTCTTCTTCACTTCTTCCAACATAAAAATCATTTTTTTAAGTTTCAGCTGGGGGGCTTTGGGTATGTTTGTTTTCGTTAGTTTACTGCCTGGTTATGAACTCCTGTCCAATGAGTGAGCCAGCGAACCTTTTCTCTGCCTAGAGACAACAAAAAAA
>NW_019435153.1:0-1341 GCF_002814215.2 Seriola lalandi dorsalis
ATGTAAAAGCATAGTGGAAAAATGACATCCTCAGCAGAGAACAAAGTCACGCCCCTCTGAATGGGAGGGTGTTACGTGTTAGTGCATGTGCACGAACAGATTTGCTTCCATTTTAAACAATTGAGCTGTCGACACAGGCCGTGTAACAGCTTGCATTTTACCTAACTGCAGTGATTGTGTATTGACAAAAACGTTGGTGACCCACAGTGTTTGAATGCATCCTGTGAAGGCTGCTGCTGCTCTGCTAACGTGCTGCTCACTCTACGCCTCCTGTGCAGACACAGCATTTGTTGTAGCAATATTTTCGGGATCCCAGATTCTAGCAACTGACTGATCCCAGACACTTCCTTCAGTTAACCAATCACAGCTAAATACAAACTCCGCCATCTTTCCACTGTAGTGCTTCAGCTGCTCAGTGCCTACATTTACACTGTAAGCTACAGTCTACAAGGACGATGTGTAGGTGGTCCAAAGACATGCCAGAGCAATACAATATATAACTGTTGTTTTCATCTAATTTCCAAAGTCTAAAGCAAATCAAGTTAAGTAGAGTTTATCAGCTGTGTGGAAGACGTTATAGCTCATCATAGCTTGAAATGTCAAGTCAAGTCAATTTTTATTTGTATAGCGCCAATTCACAACATAAGTTATCTCAAGGCACTTTCCAAATAGAGCAGGTCCAGACCTTCTCTTCATAATATTATTCAGAGACCCAACAATTCACATTAAGAGCAGCACTAGGCGACAGTGGCAAGGAAAGACTTCCTTTTAAGAGGCGGAAACCTCCAGCAGAACCGGACTCAGGGTGGGCGGGGCCATCTGCATCAGCATCATTACTAACAACACCTACATCTATAGGTAACACCAGAGGACATGTTTTCTGTTGCAGTAACTACTGTTTGTCTGACAGCCTATAACTTGGGGAGGGCTGCTTAGGATTGGTCAATAATTTTGGGGGGTACAGTAACACTATCAGTATGGCCCTTTCAAAGTCATACTGTCTCCCATACTGTCCAGACAAGCGGCTTATATATTTGTTCATTTAAATTTTTCAAATTTTATTTTGCATCCGTTTTTGTCGCCTTCTGTATCGCTAAACATTCGAGATTCAAGGTTCAAGGTAATCTTCATTATCCCCACGGGGGAATTTGTTGCACAGCCAGCTGTAAATAAATACAGTAATCACATACACATCAACCTGCGCTCAAAATTTACACAAGAGACAAGTAGTTACATAAGACTTCAAAAACCAGTGGTAGCACAGACTTTTTGAGTCTATTGGTCCTGGATTTAGACATTATTTATCTGCGACCAGATGGGATCAACTTCTACTCACTGAGC
>NW_019435156.1:0-1156 GCF_002814215.2 Seriola lalandi dorsalis
GTGGGTTGGGGCTATTTCCTGGCACTCAATGAGCTATTTACAGAAAATAGACACCACTGCTGTGAGCGAAAGGACCTTTCGTAAGTTTAGAAAACAGGGTAAAGAGAGTGCAGCGTGTTGACTGGTTACAGACCTGTGCCAGCAAGTATTTAAAAAGCTTGCCAAATGCTTTCTGGAATTATGTAATATCATGGTGAGGAGAACACAAGATTAATCACATCCCAAGATGGCTGCCAAGACAATGGCTCAACATTCATTGTCTTGCGGAAATAAAAACACAGCAATCAGTGGCATTTGTGGCTGATGGCAGCTCACAAACATAGCTGCGTCTTGCCCTGTTTCTTTGAATTTCAATTTTATGCTATTACAGTCCATCTCTGCTCCTGTCTGTCTATTCCTCCATCATTCCCTCAATTCGCTCCTCGCCATCTGTCCATCGGCCCTGGCAACATTCTCATCCACCATTTTAATTTGCTCGGGCAGTCATTTTAGCACATGGACAGTTCTGCATTACAAAAAGTGACTGTAAGTACAGAGCCAAGTGGAGCACCTCAAGCAAGTAGGTGGACAAACAAACCACAACGACAGCATCACAAGACACGAGTCAGAATCGCAGAGTGTGACAACAGATCAATCCTTACATACAGTACATAAAGAGCTTAACACTGTGCTGCTGGCAAAATCATTATGGCCTGCCATCTGTGCACACGGGTGGGTGTGTGTGTGTGGTGTGTGTGTGTGTGTGTGTGTGTTTGTGCGCACTGGTCAGTGTATGTTACTGTGTGTGAAAGAAAGATTTACTGTAACTTGTGAAGTACTGTGCTGCATGCCTCAGGCTTTGTGATTTTACTCTGGCTTTGGAATCAACTAACGTGAATCACAGTTAAAAGTAACATATTTCAGTCAGAAGTCAACTGTCAGAATTTCAGTGATAATTCAAGTGTAACACAGAAATTGCAAAGTAATTTGTATTAAAGAGATTCGCAAAATGTGCTTTTCAAAATCTGATTGACTAGGAGTTATATTTGCACAAATTAATTTATTCATAATGGATCAAATGTCGTATTTGGAAGGAAGATTAATTTGCCACAAGTCTTGAATTTCTATTTCTCATAATTATTACTTTATATTGGAGTTTAGTTTTAGAATTATATTA
>NW_019435157.1:0-915 GCF_002814215.2 Seriola lalandi dorsalis
TTTTTTCGGCTAAGTCTTTTGGTTCGTCTAAAAGTACAGGTGGCTTGCTACAAAGCAAACAAACAGGTAGGTATGGTGATAAATAGGTTTTATTGGGTTTAACAAAGCCAAGTAGACAGAACAGTTTGCTAAGATTGTAGTGGGATCATTTATCATAATTTAGTTGCAGGGCGAGGTGGAGGAGTCAGTGTTCTTCAACAGACTGGAGGTGATCTTCAGCCTTCAAATTTCAGACACATACACACACACACACACACACAAATTGTGAATGAATTGCGTACCGATTATGTTCTCAATGACAACACAAAACAAATTAACATTATATTAAGTATATAATAATAAATGTAGTAGCTACACCACCAACATCTCTGTAAGATCAAGAAACATTCACAAAATTCAAGGTTGGAGAGGAAACTGTGCAAAGCCAGTGAATGAAAATAGCAATCTCTTGTTGGAAAGAAATCAACAAGACTCTAGTAATGTTACAGTCTGACACAAGTTGGAACAGATAACAAGGTTAATCCAATTTGTCAAAACAGATATAGAGAAAGCTGTATAACAAATGAATGAATCAGAATCAGGGAGCACACCTATCTCATAACCTTGATGTGGTAAATTGAAGAAATATTGAAGAGCTATAATTAAGAACTTACATATTAGTGATGCTCTCTAGCTTTTCCTTGATGTCCTCCTGGACAAAGAAACATGACAGACAAGAACATATTAAATATTAGGCAGTTTTACCTGAAGAGAGGCTTACTGCTGCTCCATCCAATGGCCTGGAAGCATTAGACACACATGTAGATGGCTAGCTAGTTTCTTATCTAGTGTTTGCATACTTCATTCAAAAAATCAAAAAGACCCACTGCCACCAGAAAACATGGTTAGAATGTGTACTGTTTTTCTTCTGTCTCA
>NW_019435158.1:0-1244 GCF_002814215.2 Seriola lalandi dorsalis
AAAAAAAGCGATTAATACATGTAAATTGCTTCACATTCTTGTGTATTGTACCTTTAAGCATACCTTCAATATAAGCTCCAGTTTCTGTATTACAGTTGTTATCACAGGCTTTTCCCTCACTCTCCCTTGTTGAGAGTCCCTCGTCTTTCTCCTCTTCTTCCTTTCTGCCTCCTTGCTCTTCTACCCTTTCTTCCTGTACTCCCTCCCTCCCCTTTCTTTCCCTAGTTTATCCTTCATACATTCCTTTTTTCATCATCTTCCTAGGTCAGCTGCTATGGCTGCACAAAAATATACAACCTCAAAAACCAATGAAAGCCACTTTACATGTTGAAAAGATGTTTACTTTGAAAAATTGGGTAATTTTGTTTGCCTTCCCCTGCCTCTTTCATTTCCCTTCCTTGTACTTTATTCCCCTTTTTCCCACAGACACAGGAACAGGATTGTCAATGTCAATGATTGATGAGTTTATTGTATTAATCTTTTTTCTAATTCTTGGTATATGTATTAGAAGGAAAGTGACACGACCTTTTCATTTAGTCAACAAAGGGCTGTTTGCTCCTCTTCTTTCCTAATTCTTGTGACACAAATGTATGTCTTGACATCTTGTCAGTTGGCTCTGTTTAACACCATGTGTGTGTGTGTGTATGTGTGTGTGTGTGTGTGTGTCTTGTCAGCAATGTCATGAGTGACATTGATTTTAGCTGCAACAGACCTGTGCTCACACAAATTGGTCATGCTCATCTTGCCCCCCCCAATGTTCTTCTCTTTCTCTCTCACACAAACATATTCTCTCTCTCTTTCCCTCTCAATGCATCTTTCATCCGCCTCTCAATTTCTCTCTTGCCACCTCTTTTCAGTCCACCATCTCTCTTTCTCTCTTTTTCTCTGTCTTTTTCTTTCTATCTCAATCTCAATACTGCTCATCATGGTGTCTGCTCTTATTCAAGGTGACTTCTGGAGAGCAGTCCCTCTGTTGCATACAGAGAGAAAGAGGCAGCACACACCTGGCTGAGAGTGGAACACACTCAACTGAAATATTTGTCAAACAGCAGATTAGATGATTGCAGCTCCTCTAAGGCACAGCGGTGGCGACTGTCTGGGAAGTCAGAAACAAGACACAACCTCACCTCTGGAGCAGGGAAGACATACAGAGACTAAACAGGAGAATAAATATTGAAGTGAAAATATGTGATATTAACAAATGTCCCGGTTGCAACTCCCTTTTGTCAACTGCAATAAAACAT
>NW_019435159.1:0-874 GCF_002814215.2 Seriola lalandi dorsalis
CTGAGACAGATGTTACTACCAGGTGTGAACAGAGCCTATGAGGAGGCCTATAACCATCAAACATGGCAGGAGCAATAGGATTATAGTTATTATTAGTCGTTGCTAAACAACAGTAGCTGTGTCATCATCTCTTGTCTTTCCTGTGTAAATGTCCTGTATGATAGAAGGAAATGATCACAGAGACCCGCTGGATGTTTTCTTATGATGTAAAGTGAACTGTAAGGTTGCTTTGCCCAATTTCCAGCCTGCTTATTATTAGTTGCTCTTTCCGTTTCGCTCCCCTGCTTCTTCTCTTTTATTATGATTGGGGGTTTTTTGGGGGCATTTTTGTGCTTTTATTCAGTAGTGACAGTAAAGACAGACAGGAAATGTCGGGAAAGAGAATAGAGCAGGAGGTAAACCAGGGACTCATCGCTAGGGGCATTTACACCCACACGGCATGCGCCCTAACCACTCGGCAGTTGGACGCCCCATTCTCCTACTTCTTAACCTAGGTACTGTGTGTTTTGAAGTGAGTGTAAATGTCTCCCCTTCCCCTCTGATCTGTAGAAATCAACACTGATTTGAACAGCTTCTTTTCTGACTGTTTCTTTTGCCGGTTTATCTGCTCTCATTTCCCAGGATACCTGCATGTGTTGGGACCCACGTGGATGATAACTCTTCCTGAGCTAGAAAACAAGATCCTGTACCTGTGTTACTGTCGACACAGAATCATTAGATGTAATGTATTACTACATTACTGCAGCTAACTTCAATCCATCAGTCTAATGCCATAAACTGAACAGTGTACACATTCAAACGATCAGACGTTTTCTTATTAAATCCCACTCGGCACAGCAGCTGCAGACCCTGTTGCATCTGTTTGCAACAGTTT
>NW_019435160.1:0-1153 GCF_002814215.2 Seriola lalandi dorsalis
GAGGTCAGAGCTAAATCAAACTACACGTTGAAGTTTAGTGTTGGTGATGTTGAAGTCATGTGTCTTTGGTGTAGTTGGTTTATAGCCTAACATTATCTTTTTACTGATTGTATTTTGAACATCATAAAGTAGTGTTCATTAGTGAAGATGATCCTGCTGAACAAAACCTGTCAGGATCAGAAACTTTCATTTCTTTTCTATAATAATCCGAAAGACACCATCCCTGCAGCGCCCTATTATGTCTTTACCTCCAAAACTTTCCAAAAAAAATTCTGAGGATTGATTAAAAGTGATACAAAGTGAGCAAAGTTGTGTACTTCACACACATACAAACACAAAGTACAACGTCGCACAAAATCACACAGATAGTTGTAAGAACTCGTCTCCTGGTTTCTGTGTGATGATTGGCTGCAGTGACAGTGAGAAGTGGTGGAGATGATCCTTGTGGACTCTTCTGATCATCTGGATGATGAAATATGATGTGTTATTGTCGCTTTGTGTCTTTGCTCTGCCAGGAATCAGTTATTCAGCTGAGGGAGAAGCTGAACTCCAGTCAGACAGAAAATGAGTCAAAGGAACAAGATCTGATGGCCTCCAGCAACGAGGTGAATAAAAAGACTGACGAGCTTCGCCAGCAGCTGAGTCAGGGTCGCTCAGCAGCCAGGAAGCAGCTCATGCACCTCACCATACAGAGCAACAACGCCATCAGGAAACTCCAGGCAGTGATCGCCAAGGTGAAATCTGTCACACTGTCTGTCTGCTGACAGAGCTACAACTGTGTGATCCATCTGTTCTCACTCTGCACTCACTCTGCTGCTTTAGGGGGAGAAGGTTTTACGTGTCGCTGAAATGTGTCGGAAGCTGGAGAGGAAGCATGAAAAGGTCCTGACATCATCATCATCATCATCAGCAGAGAATCACAGATCTGTGACAGAGGAGGAGGAACCTGCAAAGGTAGGCTGTGATCTAGGCTGGGTCTGGGGTCTTCCTGTTGGACAGACAGACAGACAGATAGACAGACAGACAGGCAGATAGACAGACAGGCCAAACTGAGCTCTGTGTCTCTCTCTGTAGGAGTCATCTGAGTTTCCAGAGCTGCAGCAGTTGAGGCAGCGCGTGAACACGGCTCTGCTGCTTCGACATGCTCTGAAGA
>NW_019435161.1:0-1332 GCF_002814215.2 Seriola lalandi dorsalis
TGTAATTATTAACAGTAAGAAAAGCTCCCTGGGAAGTGAGTCATATGAAGTCTGTGCTTTTCCTGCAAAGTGTCAGACCTCGTTTACACCTGGTATTAAAGTGCGACCTATATCCTGACACCTTGTTCCTTATAAGGAAACACATGTTAATGCAAGGAGTCTGCCAGACCAAGTCCGGCTCGTAGGTCGCTGTAAACACGATCTTTGACACCTTCATCTGATTCGTCGCCAATTAAACTACGTACTCGCAGGTTTTCCTCCAGAGGACAGAGAACATGTTAAAAATACAGCTGAATCAGTGTTAACTCAAAGGCAAGATCGGATGGTTAATTTCTGGATTGAATTTGTAAACAGGGTGAAAACGTCTGCTTGGTACATTAACATTTTTATTGAGGATCATCACTAAAGCTCCAGTGCAGTAGGAGTCCTTGGTGTACGGACTAAGTACTACATCTATTTAATAAGAGAAGGAGATCAGGTAAAGGAGTGCTATGTCAGGGATTGTACATACAGGACACATGTGCAGACCAAACACAGAAACAGGGCTGTATGAGTTCAGTAATATATTAATGAGTCTTAGTCAATGAAACAGCAGAAATAAATGAAAAAGTCCAGAAATGAAAACACAAGGAGACAGAGAGGAAACTCAACGTAAGTAAAAACAGAAAATCCAACCACTAAGAATGCTGGGAAACAGAAGAGACACACGGGAACTTTGGAAAGGAAACGAGGAAAACAAAAGACGAGATTTAAATAAACAAAGGTGAGTGAAGGCAGGTGAGACACATTAGGGCAAAGACAGGAAGTAATCTTAGCATGAGACACGCAAGGAAAGCTGCTGCAAAATAAACCAGGAACTGACAAATGTCCAAACATAAAAAGTCAAAGAAAGATTCAAGAAGGAGCATGAGTTTGTATGAGTCAGTTCAAGTGGATGGAGCAGACCCAGAAGTCTCTCTGACGGCAGTTTTATAGACTGCATCTTCATGAGTGGCGGAGTGACGTGATCTTAAGGGCTGATGGAAGACCAGACGTGCTGCTCCACTCTGGACCATCTGCTCATTTCGGCGGGTTAGAGAGACACACTTGCTGCGTGACGCCTGTGTCATGCAGCAAGTTTTCTCTGTGATCGTTGTGTAAAACGTAAAAAGAAAACACTTCACACGAAGCTGAGATCGCTGCTTCAGGCTTAGAGACAGAACTGAAGCTAATCAGTGGAGAAAACTAATGTACCAGCAAATACAAACAGAGTTTACACAGAGATTACAATATGTCAAGAAGAGGAGCGAGTGATGAAGACTCAGGGTTGCAGCGAATAGTTCCTCCCATTCC
>NW_019435162.1:0-1158 GCF_002814215.2 Seriola lalandi dorsalis
TGTAATTATTAACAGTAAGAAAAGCTCCCTGGGAAGTGAGTCATATGAAGTCTGTGCTTTTCCTGCAAAGTGTCAGACCTCGTTTACACCTGGTATTAAAGTGCGACCTATATCCTGACACCTTGTTCCTTATAAGGAAACACATGTTAATGCAAGGAGTCTGCCAGACCAAGTCCGGCTCGTAGGTCGCTGTAAACACGATCTTTGACACCTTCATCTGATTCGTCGCCAATTAAACTACGTACTCGCAGGTTTTCCTCCAGAGGACAGAGAACATGTTAAAAATACAGCTGAATCAGTGTTAACTCAAAGGCAAGATCGGATGGTTAATTTCTGGATTGAATTTGTAAACAGGGTGAAAACGTCTGCTTGGTACATTAACATTTTTATTGAGGATCATCACTAAAGCTCCAGTGCAGTAGGAGTCCTTGGTGTACGGACTAAGTACTACATCTATTTAATAAGAGAAGGAGATCAGGTAAAGGAGTGCTATGTCAGGGATTGTACATACAGGACACAAGTGCAGACCAAACACAGAAACAGGGCTGTATGAGTTCAGTAATATATTAATGAGTCTTAGTCAATGAAACAGCAGAAATAAGTGAAAAAGTCCAGAAATGAAAACACAAGGAGACAGAGAGGAAACTCAACGCAAGTAAAAACAGAAAATCCAACCACTAAGAATGCTGGGAAACAGAAGAGACACACGGGAACTTTGGAAAGGAAACGAGGAAAACAAAACCTGGGTCACGCAGGCAGTGTGTTCCTGGTGTAAGGGTTTCACAAGAAGCTGGGGGGAGGACTGAGTCAGGTGAGACCTGACTTTTAACACGAGCAGGAGTCTCTCAGGTGGAATCTGCACTCTGTGTTTTCTCTGTGATCGTTGTGTGAAACGTAAAAAGAAAACACTTCACACGAAGCTGAGATCGCTGCTTCAGGCTTAGAGACAGAACTGAAGCTAATCAGTGGAGAAAAACTAATGTACCAGCAAATACAAACAGAGTTTACACAGAGATTACAATATGTCAAGAAGAGGAGCGAGTGATGAAGACTCAGGGTTGCAGCGAATAGTTCCTCCCATTCCCGCAGCTAAATTATCTGCTATTTTATGTGTCAAGACAAGTTTGAAGAAAATCTCCCACTTTTATACATTTACTG
>NW_019435163.1:0-1180 GCF_002814215.2 Seriola lalandi dorsalis
CTCTCTCTCTCTCTCTCTGCTGTCTCTAAATTACCTGCACAGTTTGGTTTTCTTTTTGTAATTTTTATTATACTGAAACATTTTAAAGACTTAACAGAGGTCTCAAGTTATTTTTCACTAAAGTAAACTTTTCACATTCTGTCCTGATCTGATTAGCACTGATATACATGTATTGAAAGTGCTCCTGTCATTCCTCACTAATCTCTCTCTCTCTCTGTTCTTGCAGACAAGGCCTGGCTGACTATTTGGAAGGCTATCACAATCAAGTCAACATCTGCCTACAAAATGAGGTACACGTAGTCCCTTTGCAGGTCTGGGAAGTTCAGCAAAAGAATGGAAAACTATTTTGATCTTTATTACGGAAAACATAAAACAATCAAGACAAGTCTGGAAGTTTACCACCGCACTGTGCACTGTTTGTCTTTCCCTTTGGGAGTCTTTGTACAAATGTGTCAACCAGCTCGGTATATATCCACAGAATGTGCGCCCTACTCTGTTCAAATGTTTTACTGCATAGTGTCATGAAAGACTCCAGATATTGTTTTCAGATCTCATGAAGGTTTTGTTCCAATATTTCACATATAAATGTTAGTAAACCAGGTCATTATTGAAGTGCTGGCTTTCTAGAAATGGCACATCTGTTTTCAGCCAGTCTGGGTTGTTGTGGAGCAATTAAATACAGACTGGAGTAATAATGGAGACCTACAGTACTGTACACCCCCCCCCACCCCTAGACCAACTTAAACCTGATGATGTCATTTAACAGAGGCCTCCTGATGTGTTCTTGACTTAAACAATGGGTTTGACTATTGACAAGCTGAAAACAAAAGTACACATCAGGGGGATCTCACTTTTACAACAGGCTGGCATGAACATTTCTGCTGTATCAACCTGCTCCATCTCTGTATTCAGAGCACCCAGTATAAGACAGTGGACCGTGTGGTACAGACTGTGAAGAACCTGTGCTGTGCTCTGGATGAGGTGGAGACCCAAGCCATCACAGAGGCCATCAAAAGGCTGCGACACTCTGTCAATTTACCCAGGACACGCTCACCCAAGGTGCGCTGTATGCACATATGCCTACTCATTCATACATAGTGTTTGTTTTAGTATAAGGTGTCTTTCTAAGACTAGCATGTTTTGCCTCGTAGATGGGGTCCACATCTTCTGGTCAGTCATC
>NW_019435164.1:0-804 GCF_002814215.2 Seriola lalandi dorsalis
AAAAAAAAACATTTCTAAAAGCATGCTGCTACCATCATACTTATGATCTTGTTTGCCATGTACAAAGGCTTCAATGACCTGACTGCACTACATGTATTACTTAGGGGGGTGGGGTTGGGGGCAGCAGAAGGGGCCCTGCCAAAAGTAGCTGGTCTAACCTCTGACCCTCTAAGTGGGAGCAAGTCAAGGTCAAGAGGATCCTCCGGAGGTGTGGGAACAATAGCAAAGACTCAGGCTTCTCATAACAAAAGACAGAAGATGATATAATTTTTAGAGGCCAGCTAAGGTGGGCAATGTAATGAAGACTTCACCTCATGTGTTGGAGATTTAATAGAGTCAATCATGGCAATTAGAAAACATATGTAATGTACAATATATACTAACATATAACAATAGTCAATGCATACATATATGTAATTCCAGGAAAATAATGAATGAGAAAATGACATGACATTCTCATGTGAAATGAGAGATTGTGAACGCTGACAATATGAAAACCTGAGAACATGTTACCCCACAGCCCGTGGTGAATTGATACTGTGGCCAGTGCATGTAATGCCCCAAAATTGAGCCACACTCAACAGACTAAATGAAAAACAGTGCAATTCTGCAGCATCCTGCATCTCTCAGGGAGTATGGGCTCATTCCTCTGCTTTTGGTTTTGCATCAGCATGTTTTAACACATTGAAACACATATTTCTTTTCAAGTTGAACATGCGATTAAAGGGGACCTATTATGCAAAATGCACTTTTCCATGGTTTTCTATCGGTAGTATGTGTCCCTGGCGTGTCTACGGACCCCCC
>NW_019435165.1:0-1130 GCF_002814215.2 Seriola lalandi dorsalis
AAATGACAAAAAAAACTAAAACAAAACCAAAACAATAAAATGCTCATCACAATTTCCTAAAGCCCAAATGTCTTGTTTTGTCCAAGCAGCTATCCAAAACAAGAAAAGATATTCAACTTTCAATGTAATAAAATATTAAAAAGCAGAAAAAGTTGTTGCTTCCATTTCAGAATGATAATGTGCCGAGCCAGCAAAGTAGTGAAATCCAGAGACATAAGTCTCGGAGAAATAACTGTTATCAGGAATGCCAAGCAAAATACTTCAGTCCAATATTCAGACAATTGGAGACAAGTCAAAAGCCTACGAAAGAAACTGGAAAGTGAACTCTTACATCCGTTATAAGTGTCGTTAAGACTAGGATACAAGGGGTGTCGTGTAGCGTAGTGGTTTAAGCAGGCGCCCCATGTGTAGAGGCTACAGTCCTCGCTGCAGTCGGCCCCGGTTCGAATCCCGCATTGGACGGCCTTTCACTGCATGTCTTTCCCCTCTCTCTCTGCCTCCCCGTTTCCTGTCACTCTCCACTGTGCTGTCCATTAAAGGCATAAAAGCCCAAAAAAATATACTTTAAAAAAAAAAAAAAAAAGACTAGGAAACAAATTGGTATAATAGACCAGAAGTGTCTCACCTGGAAATAAATGTGAGATAGGTATAGCTGATGATCTAAACGTTCTCCGAATTTTGAGGGGTTGGACGACTACGTGATTTGTACCAATCCAGTCTGATGCTTCGACCGTAACAATCAAAAGAAAAGACTTTCTTTCTACATTAAATACAACCAAACGCCCGTATCCTCTTTACAGGGAAGCTAATGAGCTCAGCCTTGCTGCATAAATACAAGTGATTGCATGAGAACTTCATCTCATCTTGCACATTATGTCTCCACTTGTGCGACTGCTTAAGTGCCTGTTTAGATTATTAAAGAGCATCTCAAGTAGCAGTTAAACACTGCAAACTACAGTGTTTTAACATCTAGGCTTATTTTTGTCTCAAGTCATTTAATTTTATATCTGTAGCGAGGACACAGGATTATTGTCAGGCTCCTTGTCTAATGCAGCCAGACCTTTTTATACACTTTGTACCTGTAGACATTAAGACATTTTCAGACACACTTTCCCCCTAGAAAAAAAAAA
>NW_019435166.1:0-981 GCF_002814215.2 Seriola lalandi dorsalis
ACTTATCTTAACATTAGCTCTCTAGGCTAACTCGTAAGCAGTTAGTTAGCAAGTGTTTTTGTAGAGTAATTTTTGTTTTGTTTTTTTTTATTTATTTTTTTTACAGTGTACCAAATTCCACTTTCCACATTGTTAAAATGATTGACACCTAGATTATCCATATGAGAAGATTTGTGGATGAACTTATTGCAAAAAAAAAACCCAATTTCCTCGCCAGAAATGTCAGCCATCTTTAAAATCTTGAATTTTCACATGGCTAACATGTTTTATCAAAAGAGTAATAATACGCAGTCATCTGCTGTGCTATTTCTCAGTGTGCTCTTGTCTGGATTTGTGTGCTCATTGGGGTTGTCACCTTTTGTGTGGAAAAATAAGGGACAACCCTTATTTTTTGCAATAAATAACCCACAATTTTCTGATATGAATGATCTAGGTATCAAATCATATATTTTAACAATGTAAAAGGTAATATTTAGTACACTGTAAAAAATGAATCCTGTGAAAATTTTAATTATTTATACATTTTACAAATTAAAAATGATGTATTAGAACAATCATACCAAGGGGACAGGTCAAAAACCTTATCAGCACAAAAACTTTTTTTTTTTAAATTTAATTAATATTAAGAATTGTGACATCCTCATGGTCAAAAACATGATTCAATTGCAAAATCATTGAAATCTGTCCAAATTTGTAAAACTCTGGGGTAAAATATTTGTTTCCCATGGAATGGTGGCCATCTTGGAAAATGGCCCCTTTTTTAAATTTCTAGTGGATAATGGGATTTTTCAAATTAATGGCCTTGGGGGGAAATATGCTAATTCTGATCCTTGCATTCATATTTGAAATATTATTACAGTTATCTGTTGCACTAAGGTGCATTCAGATGTGTCAGTGAGCCATATCTGTCAGGCAGCATGCACAATAGCAGGGGCACCTAAATGGAATGTGACCATTATTAATGTTTTTAGTTACATAGTT
>NW_019435167.1:0-865 GCF_002814215.2 Seriola lalandi dorsalis
CACAGGACTACAATCTGTTTCTAGACTGTCCTCCTCTAAAGGGGAGCCCACAGGCTGCCTGTGCAGCAGCTCATTAAGACCCACAGTTAGGTTCTATTGTTAGGCGACCTCTAGTGGTCGAGGTAATTATGACCAAAGGAGGAAGTCAGGTGACGTAGTATAAAGAGCAACAAAGTCCCTGTCGTTGCCATATTGTCTTGGCGTACTAAATTAGCGTACATAAAAATAGGTCCTTAGCACTTTGCATATAAAGCTACATTAGCGTGACTGTCTCGTTAATGAAATCAGTAACAGTTTTTTACTTTTCAGCCTTAGTTCAGGTTTGTGTTCAGTCTTAACGTCATCTACACATTGTATACAAACATGACATCCACAGCCAGGTGTACCAATGAACATGAAAAGCACTGTGTCGTCACTACTATCTGTAGCTCTGCCTCACAATAATTTGGTGGCAACTGCGACAATGACCGATACCAGACACTAACAAACTTCCTTAATGATCAGTGTCTGAACTCAGACCAAGCACCTCAGCTCACTCTGATCCAGAACCACAGCTTTTTGAGGACTCATCCATTCAAACAAAACACCCTTACAGATAAACACTAAACACCCAACCCTGCAACCACTCTGTTACTGCATATAAAATGACAATTCTCCTGCTCTTACTCCCCTGTCACTCCCTGGTTGTTCCACACAGATAGCTGTACATCTGAGGATTGTTCATACTGACATGATAAAGAATGAAAAATGAGAAGATGATAAAATCACATAAGAGCTTGTTCAAGTGGAAGACTGTATGTGAGGTACAGTGTTTAAAACTGTTTGTCTTATCCCAGGTTACAAGCAGATTCAGACAGATGTGCCA
>NW_019435168.1:0-1247 GCF_002814215.2 Seriola lalandi dorsalis
TAGTGCATGTACGTGTGCATGTTAGTGCATGTGAGTCCCTCCTGTTAAACCATGGTGCTGCCCAAGTTTATAAACACACACGGACTGCCTACAAGTGAGATGTCACAGTCTCAAATCAGATACTTCAGTTATTTTACTTCTACTGTTACTCTTTTCAGTAACAGTAATGAGGCCGTTCACCTGCTGACGTGCTGCAGTCAGTAATGTCTCATCTCCAGTCTCTGGAGTTTCTGTTACTGATGAAGTTTATTGCTGCTCTATTTTATCACAGTTAATGTTGCTGTTTTCTTCATCACAGTGTTTAACTACCTGCTGTACATTTAAACTTACACTAGTTCTGCTCCAGCACTCACAGCTCCCTGCTCCTTTTAGCAACTTTCACTAATTGAACAGTTGTTTACATGCTGTTCAGATGAACTAGTTACTTTAGCTTAGCTGTTAGCGCTAGTTTCTCTCTCTCTCTCTCTCTCTCTTGCTTGGTGTGTCTTGAACCAATAGATGCACTTTCTCATCAGAGTGTGCTGTTGTTGTAACCTCAGTGTAGAGGATTGGGATGTTTTTTACATCTTCAGTGATGTCTGCTGTCTGGAGCTGTGTACACAGCAGCCTTTAGCGTAAGCTATTATTCGAAACGTGTACTCAATCAGATGGTGCTCAGATCTCCTTCAACAAATTGCTGAAGTGCAAGTTCTGTCACAAAAACTATGTTGTTACGTATCCTTAGGCATTTGCTAAGTGGTTATATTGATATTCTGGAGCTTTCTTAGTGGTTATACGATGTATACCTGCATATCACGTAGACTACACCTCTGAGTACAGGGTAGTGTTGTCCCAAATCCAACACTGCCATTGTGCACTCACCAGAAATGACAATTTCAATACGTGACCCCGATCGTCGCCCGGCTACTTTGGTCACTTGACTTGAAATGAAATGTTTTACTTTCCTGTGTCTTCAAACATGGAAATTAAACCATCATCTGTGCCACTGATGTGTCCTTTCTCAGTGGCTGCTCTCACAAGTTTGAAACTTCATTGGTGGCCCCTCCCCTTCTGCTACGTAGCCAAGATGGTGACCGTTGAGAGTGAGAAGTGAAATGCATCAGTAGCCTCCACCAGTAAGGACAATGAGCCCGTTCTTGATGGGCTCCATTATGCATCTGAAACAGTCCTGAGAGTCAGAAACCACCTCTTTGTAGATTCATGTTTCTTTCTGATATCAAGTTATCTGACACCTTTTACTGTGATAG
>NW_019435170.1:0-1083 GCF_002814215.2 Seriola lalandi dorsalis
CATGTCATCTAAAAAAACCTTTGAAAGGCTCAGAAGCTCAACACAGACCTTAGAGAGAGGGAACACAAAATGGAACGATAATTGTATCATCTGCTCTAATGGCAGCTATTACAACAATAGCGGTGGTGACCTGGAGGTATGGGGGCAGTGCGGAGGACAGGCCCTCTGCGGTGACCTCTGCTCGGGAAAGGGCAAGCTCGGGCAAGAGTCAGGGCGTCGGGGGCTCGCCACCTCGTCTGGCACTATGAACCCTCCATTCACCGGCTAACACAACAGCCAGGCATCGCTGTGACCCTTGGGGGTGTGACACTCAACCTTTGCCTTAACCTCCTGACCGCCGGTCACAGCTGCAGCTGACCGGCTCGGGCAGGTCAGGGCACAGGGTCGGCTGGAGGGGGGAGAGGGGGCAAAGATGATTGAGAGATGAGCGGGGAGAGAAGATGGAGGGAGAGGGTTAAAGGCGGAGAAACTGAGGTGTATGTAAGATGTAAAGAGTAAAAGATGGCTATGAGGAGAAGGTAAGAGATAAGCTGGTGGGGTTGTAAAGGGTTGGTTCACTCAAATTATAAAAAAACAAACTATGAGTTTTTTATTTTTAGATTTGTCCATGTGTTAAGATATTGTTACACTTGCCATAAGGATAAGGCAGATGTTATTCTATATTTTTCTAAAATCATCAAGGCCAACATTAATCCAGTGACTCCCAGTGTGGGGTCAGGACCTCACAGAATAAATCTGAGGGATTTTGAGATTATTAACAAGATTGGAAATAAGGAAATAAACATTTTCTGCTGCAAAAATTGTTTGATTTTGTCAGACTTCACTCTAATGCTCACTTCTTTATTGTGACAGTGAACAGTGTTCTTCATAGTTCTTTGAATGAAACGATCTGAGTTGTACTGCATGTAACTGACATGCAACCTGTGACAAAGCAAAGGGCTCAAAAATAGACAAATCTATGTGCATGGCTAGATACCACCAGAGATAAGTGAGATTTTTTTTCATGATTTGGGTGAAATTACCCTTTAATAGAAATGTAAAGCGTGAAAGGCAGAGAGAGAGAGAGAGAGAGAGAGAGAGAGA
>NW_019435171.1:0-937 GCF_002814215.2 Seriola lalandi dorsalis
ACTCAACTGTCTTATATGTATAGGCTGCTTACTAATGTCTGAACCTCTGAACCTAGCCACAGTCACTTGACCTTTTTGCTTTACAGACATGTGAACTGACCACAGATGCTCAACTGTTTCACTATTAGTATAGCCATTTCTGAACTAACATCAGATGCTCAATGTTCTTGCTGATATTACAGACATGTCTGAACGGCCCCCTGACTCATTCATGGACTTGTCTCTACTGTCGAGCTGATGATGTTTGGCCTGCGAATGACTAGGGCTTACAGGAAAGGCAGCTAGAGGCATAAATATTGAACAATGATATCAGATTATTTTTCAAAAAACTACCATCATTATCTAAAGACATGAAGCGAGCCCACAAAACATCCTGTTGAGAAACAGTTACAAGTTACAAATGTCAGTGGGACTTTGAATGAGATAAAGAGAGAAAAGGGAAAAAGAGATAAGTCCAAGGGACCAAGCATATACCAAGAACATAGAAAAATAGGCCTGCAGCGCAGTGAGATGAGACGTTTGCTGCTGTAGTTGCTTCTCTGTCCTGCCAGAATGTTGTGGAGAGGATGGTTGGTATTGTCCAAGAAGGCCTCCATCTTACATTGCATGCGTCTCTCTCTACAACAGTCCTGAGTGGGTCCAGACTCCTGGAGGTGTTCAGAAGGAGGCAGTTCTTGTCACTCCATTCACTGAAGGCCATCGTCAGATCCCTGTACTCCTCTTTTTGCCCGTTCCTGATACGTGCCACAATAGCTGTCTCATGCGAGTATTTCTGGATGTGGCAGGACTCAGAGTTGTATTTAAAGTCGGCTGTATACAGGGTGAACAGGAACGGAGCCAGAACAGTCCCCTGTGGAGCCCCAGTGCTGCTCATCACTGTCCCTGAGACACAGTTACCCAGCCTGACGTACTGTGGTCGTCTTGTCAGGTAATCCAC
>NW_019435172.1:0-1038 GCF_002814215.2 Seriola lalandi dorsalis
TGGGGGTGGATCCCTGCTTCACGTCCTGGATTGTGGATTACCTGACAAGACGACCACAGTACGTCAGGCTGGGAAACTGTGTCTCAGGGACAGTGATGAGCAGCACTGGGGCTCCACAGGGGACTGCTCTGGCTCAGTTCCTGTTCACCCTGTATACGGTGGACTTTAAATACAACTTTGAGTCCTGCCACATCCAGAAATACTCAGATGACACAGCTATTGTGGTACGTATCAGGAACGGGCAGGTAGAGGAGTACAGGGATCTGACGATGGCCTTCAGTGAATGGAGCGACAAGAACTGCCTCCTTCTAAACACCTCCAAGACCAAGGAGATGATCATGGACTTTTGGAGGTCTAGGCCCACCCTTCACATTGGAGGGAAGGACATTGAGGTGGTGCACACTCATAAATACCTAGGTGTTCACCTGGACAATAAACTGGACTGGTCCCTGAACATGGATGCCATCTACCTGAAGAGGCAGAGCCGGCTCTTTTTCCTCAGGAAGCTCAGGTCCTTTGACGTCTGCAGTGAAATGCAGTGTTTTATCAGTCAGTGTTGGACAGTGTACTCTTTCATGCTGCAGTCTGCTGGGGCAGCAGCATGTCTGACATGAACACAAGGAGACTGGACAAGCTGGTCAAAAAGGCTGGGTTTGTACTTGACAAGAGTCTGGACTCACTCAGCACTGTTGTGGAGAGACGCATGCAAGGTAAGATGGAGGCCATCTTGGACAATACCAACCGTCCTCTCCTCAACATTCTGGCAGGACAGAGAAGCAGTTACAGCTGCAGCAAATGTCTCATCTCACTGCGCTGCAGAACAGAGAGGTTCAGGAGATACTTTGTTCCCACTGCCATCAGGGTATACAACACCTCAGCCAAAGGAAGTCGACTAATCTAATTATTATTGTTCATTTATTGTTAACTGCTTTTATTATTATTATCAACAAGACACATGACACACATGAATTTCCCCTAGGGGATAAATAAAGTACCTATCTATCTATCTATCTATCTATCTATCTATCTATCTATCTA
>NW_019435173.1:0-1346 GCF_002814215.2 Seriola lalandi dorsalis
CGGATATACAAGAAAAGACTGCACAAGTTATTTTCTAATGCTCAAGTTTAGTTTCCACATGTCTGTGCATGCATATAATGCTGCAATATCATCGCTGATCTCAGATCAGTGGAAGCTGAGACACAGACAGCTTAACAATCAAACTTTTGCTATAGCTAGTCACCAGTCAAAGATCCAGGATTATCCTCAATGCATGTGTGCAACAGGACACAGTCCTGCCCATGGAAATGACAGAAACAATAGATGGAAAGTCTGCTAGTCAACTAACCTCTAGAGACTGTAGAGTACTGCTGCCACAAGAGGGCAGTAAATAACATGACCAATGCAAACAGGCTGTATGAGATCCTTTATGGGACAGAATGCTGTTCTCAGATCAGATATAAGGAGAGATATCACTTCACTTCAGTATCGTTGTAATTGATGTCTATTTTTAGCTTTAACTGGCCAAGCACTGCTTGCCTTGCTTCCCCTGATGGCACAACACTGCTGTATGTGTAATCGACTGAAAGTGATTAAACATGGGGATTTTAGCAATGTATACCCATCATCAACAGTTCTCTCTGAACATGAATATTATCGGATATGCCATTCATCACTTTTATGATTCTCAGAATAATTTTTCTTTAACCAAGCCACCTCTCCCTGTCTGTCACCACTCTATGGTCTGGAGCAGTGTCCCACCCATACCACCATCTGATTGGTTACACATCACAAGTAATAGCCTATCAACATTGAAGGCTGCTCTGTACACAGACCATCACAGACTAAAGCAGCTCTGGTTAGCAAGCGCTAACAAGTTCATCTGTTTATCAGAGAGAGAGAGAGAGAAAGAGAGAGAGAGAGAAAGAAGTGCTAACCACTAAGCGAAAGTAACTAGCAGATCTGAACAGCATGTAAACAACTCCTGAATTAGTGAAAGTCACTAAAAGGAGCAGAGAGTTCTGGGTGCTGGAGCAGAACTAGTGTAAGTTTGACTGTACAGCAGATAGTTAAACACTGTGATGAAGAAAACAGCAACATTAACTGTGTTCAGACGAAGCAGCAATAAACTTTACCAATAACAGAAACTCCAGATACTGGAGATGAGTCACTACACTGACTGCAGCTCGTCAGCATGTTAATTACTTGTGTAAAAATGTCCTCAAATCAAAGTTTTATTGTGTCACATTTTTAACAGGGGGATGGGGAGGGATAAAAAAATGTTATATGGTGATAACATATAAGATCTATTGTTATTGAAGTATTGTTTATAAATTTAAGTGGACCCCAGGAAGAGTAGCCATTGTTATAGCACAGTGACTAATGGGCATCTAACTAAAAATGCATATTGAATATTGTTCTCAGGC
>NW_019435174.1:0-1051 GCF_002814215.2 Seriola lalandi dorsalis
GTTGATGATCTCCGGCTCATCTCTTCATCGTGTTAATCACCTTTAAAAACAGCGGCTCCTACACTTCCCATGATGCAACATGGTGCATGAAGTCTGTTTCTCTCCTGAAGGTTCAGACTGAAAAGATCTTCAGTCTCTGAGCAGCTTCATGAGGGAAGAAACTTCACTGCTTCCTCTCTCATCTCCTTTAGGAAACACTGGAGCTTCCTTTACCCAAGGAAAGGAGACATGCCGTCCCACAATCCCTTGCTGCAGCAACATTTAAAACCACAGCAGAGTCACATGAATGTAGAAACAACAGAGCAGCTGTTTCTGTTTGATGGACTGAAGTTCAGATCCATAAATATAGATTCATTCTCTTTCATCAGTCAGGAGTCGTCATGAAGAACGAGCTGATGAATCTATTGTTACATCATCATCATCATCATCATCATCACCACAACTAAATACTATAGTCTATATATTCATGTTGTTGTACTGAATCCTCCCATTGTGGAAAGACATAAACATTCATTTTCTCTATTTAACTTAACTGTATTCTGATCTCAGCTCATTATTTCTATTTAATTATTAGTTTAATGACTCAACTTTCTATACTTGTATTTTCCTTTCGTGTTTTCTTGTTTCAACATTTCATCCTGTTTGTTTTTATCCTCCAGGTGTTATAAATAAAATTAGTTTAAATTAAATCTTAATGTCAGTTCATGAGTTCTCCTTCACTTCTTTGACCTCGTGACCTTTTCCATGGAGGTCGAGGAGAAGAGGTCATTCTGACCTTTGGACCCTGTAGTCTCTAAGCTAAAGATCAGATGACCCTGATGACGTCACTGTGAGAGGTGTGTGTCAGGGTTACAGTCTCAGACCTGAGCCACAGATGTTACACAGCTGTTAAATATATGTAATATACATGAAAACAAACCCAGCTCTGCTCCACTCTGTCTGTGACTGACTTCATCATCACACACTGACAGACTGTGCTGCTGTAACCAGAGACACCGGGTGAAGCTCACAGGTAAACTCAGCTCACTGTAGTAGAAGAAGAAGAGTTGCT
>NW_019435175.1:0-1234 GCF_002814215.2 Seriola lalandi dorsalis
TTCTCTCTTGAGATTGAGCCTCCAAGGAAGTATTGGCCGGGTTGTGCCACAGACAAATTCGATTGATCCAATGCTTTATGGGTGGCTATTGTTAGATTTTATATGGTTTGGATCTGCGAATAGTGGACAGGAACTAAATGTATGTGTACGCAAAGAACCGGACAAACCACACACAGCAAGGTAAACAGGGGCATTGACACCACCCATAACCTACGGCAGACAGTTGCTGTGGACAGATCATTCTGTTCCACTGTCGTTTAGATCCACACGTTATATTATTTAGTGGAAGTATTATATCTTAATTGAGATTTAAATGTATAGGCTATTCAATGGATCTCGGGCGTGACTGGTCATGGTACTGCAATTTCCGATAGTTGTGAATGTAGCACGTGAGGAAAGGTTCGGTTGGGATCTCAATGATGTCCTGACTGTCAGCGTGGAAACCAGGCACGCGAGTTTTATCAGCAGTACTCATTTCAAGTCTTCAAACTAAAAGTACTCATTGTACTGCTTTGTCGCTGCTTTGGAGTGTGATAATATTATATCCTGAAGTGACTGTATTATATCATTAGACTATTATTATTGACTTATTAACATGTACACAACTTGTAAATGTTGTAGTAGGTCGTGATGGAGATAATATTGACTACTTGTGTAGTGTTGGGTAATTTAATGCGTCATATATAAACTGATCATACAGTATGTTTTGTATGTAAAATCCAAATCTACAAAGCAACTCATATCTATAGCTGTCAGATAAATGTCATGGTTGGATTAACAGTAATGTCCTTAGCAGAGCTTTCCTGGGTTCCCTTCAGTAAAAGTCATTCCTTTGAGTGGCATAGATCAAGGTGATTTACAGTGATGGAGAACTTCACATTCGTGTGATTTTCAGCTAGATTAAATAGCACAACTGTGCAGTCACTGGGTCAAAACATATTTCATGGTATGACTTGTTTGTGACAAATTGTCACATCAAGTCTATAAAATCTTTTTGCTGTAATCAGTACAGTCATACAATACATAATAGCCCAAGTAAATTTTATTTTCTGTATTTCATGGCATATAATGTAACATTTAGAGCCACAAAGTGCATTTTGTGCATACGATGTCTTTTGTGTTACACGAACATGTCAGAACTGCAACATGTGACACTTTGCAGCTAGTTCATCCTTTGAAAAGTATGTGTTCTAAATGTCAATCTGCTGTTCTTTTTTGTTTGAGTTGTAGCTTT
>NW_019435176.1:0-1359 GCF_002814215.2 Seriola lalandi dorsalis
ACCTGCTCACTCCTAGGGATGGGTATCCTTAAGATTTTATTGTTACTACTTATCAGTACCACAGAGAGAGAGAGAGAGAGATCGTCTGAGCTCTAAGTCTTTAAGCTGAAATATTTCAGTGATGCGTCCTGTGTCCTGAGTTGTCGTGTTTTGCTGCGCAGGGCTGGGAGGAGGAAAAGCATGGCCAGCTTCCTGTGTCTGGCCGGCTCCGCCTGCCTCTGCACCACGTTCATCCCCGAAAACGCGGGTAAGAAACAGCAACAATGGCCGACACACATAAGACCCGGAGCGGTTAAAATCTCCGGGGATTCAAAGTGTGTGGAGGGAGGAAGTGGAGTGAAAGCCAGGAGGAGGGAAGAGCTGATCTCTGGCTGAAGCAGTGAAAGTGATGTTTTTTCACTTCCTTCCTTCAGTTCACTTTGAACCTTCTGGGTCTAAACTCTTGTTTGTAACTCGTTGTTTCTACAGTTCATTCAGAAAGTATTCAGACCCCTTCATTTTTTTTATTCCTCTGCGCCGGGGACAGTTAAGAGCGGCAGCCATGTTGTTATCAGATTGTCCGTCTGTCTGTCTCATTCTCGTGGACACCATATCTCATCTGTGCTGGCTAATGCCGCCCAGTGAGATTTATTATTGGGATTTAAATTTCCACAATAAAAGCACGTGCAGCAGGAAGTGTGTTTCAAACTGATTCTGCTGAACATGGTCAAAAATGTTCGGATATGGGTAAAGCAGTGAAATGTGTTTTTAGAAGCGATAGTAAGAGGTGAATATTTGAATTTAAAAACTTTAGATTGCAACACGTAAAAACTAAAGAATGTGGTCGAGATTGAATTTATCGATTTAACCTTTGACCTGCTTTTCCTGATCTGACGTCGTGAGGGAGGGAGGAGGACGCTTCACGTTCTGATGTGTGTCTGTTTGGTTTGTGTGTCTTCAGGGACTTTGCTCAGCGTCACGTCGTTGGCGCTTCTGGGGAAACTGATGGTGAGCGCGGCGTTCAACATCGCCTACGTCTACACCTCTGAGCTCTACCCGACAGTTATCAGGTGAAGTAACCGCAGCTCGTTTTCAGTGCTGCCTGTTCTGAAGGAGTCTGTTACGATAATGCTGTAATTAAATAGCAGAGTGGGGGAACCGGGAATCGAACCGCCGACCCTCCCGATTTAGTGGACGACCTGCTACAGAGTCACAGCCGCCGCCGCGTTTCATGACGTGTTCATGTCGCTCTGACTGTTTCAGGAACGCTGGTCTGGGGGTGTGTTCAATGTCGTGCAGAGTTGGAGGAATCCTCGCACCATTTGTTCCTTCCATGGTAAGAGTGTGTGTGTGTGTGTGTGTGTGTGTGTGTGTGTGTGT
>NW_019435177.1:0-1338 GCF_002814215.2 Seriola lalandi dorsalis
ACTTGCCACATTGTAAGACAAAGTGAGCTCCCATCTGCCCCCAAAAAAACATAAACTATCCAACTTAACCAGCTCACTTGTGTCTTTGGACATAAGTTCTGAGCTGTGCATCCTGCAAAAACAAAGGTTTCGTTCAAATATTTGGGTTGGAAAGGAAGGAAAAGGATTGAACTCTTTGACATCTAAGGCAAACTGTAAAGACAAGGTGAAGATCTGAAGAGCAGTCCCCTTTAATGTCGTGAGACAGGGCAGCCGATGGAGGAGTAGGAAGGGTGAGGAGAGCTCTGGAAGAAGAAAGGGGATATGAGGGGCGGGGAGTAATTTTAAGTCCCTGTAAGAGTCCTACTGCCACAAGGCACTGATCCCAGGTCAATTTACCAGAACAACCCGTCTGTAAAGCAGTTGTGCAGTAATGCATCTTTAAATTTGTTGGACTGTAGTTTGCAATACTGCACACACCCAGAGAGAGAAAATGTTCAGATAATAACGCAAAAAAAAAAGACGATGAGTCTTTGTAGGCATTTAGACAGTGTTCAGTGTGTTACGGCAGATTTGGTACATTTAAAATGACCGGATCTAATATTTCAGTGGTTACCCTCCTCATAATAACACTGTATGACTGATTTTGAACAGAAAATTAATACAGCACTGTGAGTGCACTGAGTTCAGTGCCATCAGTGCTAAGCCATCTAAACCACATCAAACACTTGTCCTCTCTTCTCTCTTTTCATCTCTCACTATCTCATGCGTTTCTTCTCTCTCTGTTTTTCCTCCTCCTCCTCTCTTTTTTTCTTTTGGTGTGTACCATCCAGAAGACCTGCGCTGCGTTTTGCTTCTTTTCATCCTATTCTTTCCTTCTTTCTCTCCTTTAAAGTTTTCCTTCTCGTGCCTCCCATATGCCACAATCATGTAGCTTAAGGGTGTGAACCTGTGTGCACTCCAAACACAGGGTGGAAGGAAAGAAAGAAAGAAAGAAAGAAAGAAAGAAAAAAGAGAGTGAGGCTAGACTGGGTGAGTTGTTTTGAAGAACAAAGGTTGTCATTAGCTGCTTTGTAACATGCAGAGAAACTCAGCAGCTGTGCAGCAGTGACTATTTGGAGTAAAACAGTGATAAATAAATGTAGCGCAACGAAATAACCTCTACAAGTGCATAGCTACTATCTTTTAATCATAAAGTGTTGCAGGGGTCAAGGGATTACATGTTCCTCGAGGTAATATATCCTATACAGGCAGTAAAACCAGGTCAGTGTGTCAAGCAGCATATCGGTGGTGTATTACCTTCTTTGTGTGCCAGAACCACCCAGCTTATTCTGACTGCACGCTAAAAGGCCCCCTTCT
>NW_019435178.1:0-1070 GCF_002814215.2 Seriola lalandi dorsalis
TTTAAAATGAAAACGTAGTCGTGTGGACGAAGCGTCAGTCTGAAGCAGCTGCTGCTGTAGAACTCCCGCCTCTTGTTCTTTCCACTGACTCTTCAGCTTCTGTCTGTTGTTGTTTTACAGAAAATCGAAGCTCGAGTTGCAGCAGATGAAGACCTGAAGCTCGCCGACCTCCTGAAATATTACCTGAGAGAGTCACAGGCTGCAAAGGTTTGTCTGCTCACAGCTGCAGCATCAGGCTCCTGTTGTTGTGTTCAGATGTTTAGACTCGAGCTTTGTCTCAGTTCGGGCGCCGCATCTGTCCGAGGACGAGGTCGACGAAGGTGTTGTCCTCCGTAGACCAAACTGAAATGAGACGGTCTGGTCTAAGGAGGATTTTCTCTTTGCGGCATCAGCTGTTCCCGCCCTTACCGTTGTGTTTTGAAACGCGGCTTCTGTTGCCAGGCAACCTTGACAACACTTAACTTTTTCTTCACAAACCTTCTAGTTTTAAGGTCGTTGGTTTGAACAGTTGTACCTTTAAACTGAGCTGAAACACAGCACTTACATTAACAGTGTGATCCTCAGGCTCTCTGTCTGTTTACTGATATTGTCATTACCTGGGAGCAATGAATCTTGGGATATGTTGAAGATAAAAAGATAAATAGTTTCATGTTTGAAAAGCTCAGTCACTTCCTGAAACAGCTGCTCACTGAAGTTTCTATCAAACAAACAGGAAATAGTGCATTTGTTGGGGACTATTTTCAGAGTCCAAATCATTTTCAGTTTCTGATTTTGTTAAAGTCTATTTTTTAAATGACTGATTAATGTCCAGACACTGAATTGTGTGATGATGTGACGCTGCAGGACCTGTTGTACCGGAGGAGCCGGGCTCTGGTGGACTACGAGAACGCTAACAAGGCTCTGGATAAAGCTCGAGCCAAAAACAGAGACGTCCTGCAGGCCGAGACCAGCCAGCAGCTCTGCTGCCACAAGTTTGAGAAGATCTCCGAGTCCGCCAAGCAAGGTCTGATCCCAGTCCTGGTTCCTTTGACTCCTGGGGCCGGTTGCACGTCTTAAGTTAAAATTTCCTT
>NW_019435179.1:0-980 GCF_002814215.2 Seriola lalandi dorsalis
GTTTCCTTGCAGTACAAACACAATATGCCTTGGCATTTTTTAGATGCTTATTGTATTCCTGAATTACTTAAAGTAAGTGAAGCATCACCCGTACAAGACACTGGTCTTAAAATAAAAACATTTGCTTGTATGAATTCTTTAGATAATTGCAGTTTTAACATTTTATATCAAAGGGAAAATTGAATCTTTGAAAAAATCACAACAACAAATGGCAGCTTATGTAATATTTGAAAAATCCAGTGGCCTCAGTTCAGGAGTATACAGTATGTTATCCTCTGTTGTGCCCTCAATTACAGCGTTATTCACTAGGCATAGTCACATCGCCACATGACAAATGCTCCGGATTTCCTGTCTGGCAGTAGAGCAGGAAAAGGTGTCTGAATGAATGAATGAATGAATGAATGAATGAATGAATGAATGTCATCGATGTCACAACAGTAGTCCAGTCGATTGTTTCACTTCCACATTCCATTGGAAAGCCTGGATGAATGACTTGACTGTATTTTCCTTTTTGTTCAGTTTATAGTTTGTGTGTTATGCCTTATATGATATTTACTGTCAAAAGCGCACAAGATAAAATGCAGAACATCCCCACAGCAATGTTCATACTATCTTTAACAAATGTTGCACCATCAGTACTGCTCATAGGTGTTGCTGAAACATTTTTAAAAGTGTTCTGCTGTTGCATACCAAAATAACCACGGGGTCAACTTATGAACCACAGGAAAGCTGTTGCGCCCACAAACTACCTCTGTTTTTCTCTGTATGCTTCTCACTGCTTGGAATAAGAGAGGGGCGGGGCAGGGGAGAGCCAGCAAGAACAAATTCTCTCCCTTTTATTTCTGTCAGTTCTTCTCAGGTTGATACATTATTCATATGTTCAAATATCCGTTAATCAATGATTTTACTCTTTTTTTTTTTTTTTTTTTTATAAATGAAATGATTCTGGTCAGTAGATATTTATTAAACATAGAAGAAAA
>NW_019435180.1:0-966 GCF_002814215.2 Seriola lalandi dorsalis
ACTCAAATGTCTAACAGGATAAAAATAATGGAGCGATGACATTTTACATCCAAATGGTAAAAGGTCAATTCCACTGTGACATCATCATGTTTATTCAATGCTGTAACTCAGGAAGATTGTGACCATATTTCCTGCGACTTGGCTGGTTGACGGAGGTGTACAACTATTTTACTTCTTAAAGTATATCTTTTTTTGGGCTTTTATGCCTTTAATGGACAGCACAGTGGAGAGTGACAGGAAACAGGGAGGCAGAGAGAGGGGGAATGACATGCAGCGAAAGGCCGTCCGATGCGGGATTCGAACCGGGGCCGACTGCAGCGAGCACTGTAGCCTCTACACATGGGGCGCCTGCGTAAACCACTACGCTACACGACGCCCCAACTATTTTACTTCTTGTAACTTGTAGATTCACAATGCCACACATTTCACCATGAAGTTATTATACTGCCAAACTTAGAAGATTCAACAAATGTTCCCAACTCTTTTTTTGTTAGAGCTGAAAATAACACGACATAGTTGTAAAAGCAGTTTGGTCTAAAACCTCAGTTCTGTTGGTCTTTTTATATATCCTACACAATCCTCAGAAAGTGTCGTGACTATTCTGTCCAAGGTTGATGTGACTAAAAGGTAAAAAAATAAAAACAGAAAAACTGTCGCAGCCTTTCAGCTCCGGCGTGTTGCAGGAATTGAAAAGCAGCAGAGAAATGAAAAGAATTCTATTCTTGCAGAAGACTTTGACAAAGCTTTTATATTAAACCAACACACTTGAGCTGCAGTGGCCTTCATCAGGGTTACTGGGTTGACGCGCTTCAAGAAGGTTTCCTTCACCTTGTTGCAGAGAAAAGCTTCTTTGCTTTCCACTCACACAAGAGTTGATCTATATTTTGCAACTGCAGTATCTCTGCAGTACAGGTTTGAACAGTCATGACTATTTTTATACATGTTATACAGGTTATTTTGTGTGGG
>NW_019435181.1:0-1201 GCF_002814215.2 Seriola lalandi dorsalis
GCTCCCCTTCATGTCAGTTTAATGTCAATATAACATGTTGGTGTCTGAATAAGCAGCCTGAGCGCTTTTACATTAAAAGTCACAACAGCAATCTTTCCCCCTTTTCTTGTTTCCTGTCATCTCTCCACTCTCATGAATAAAGGCATTAAACTGCCTCTAAAAACACAAGTGAAGTTCTACACAGTGTTGTGATATCCAGCCTCTGTCTTATTCAATGTAGAGTTTTATAAAAATAAAAAAGGACACTGGTGTGGACACCAAGCACTGGCAGTTTCCCACAGTTACCATTTTACACTGGCAACATATTTAAGGTTGCTTAATTGAGTTCTTGACCACTGAAGAAAAGGAGAAGAGCTCCACAGTGAACTGGCAGTCACACAACCCTGTATATATAATATTATATATAATCACTGTATAAAGTTGCTAATTATTTACACATTCGGACAGACACACAGCAAAATCATCATTCACGTGAAGTCGATTTTGTAGCCAAGTCCAATATTCACTCCCCTTCTAGCTGAGATTTTTCCACCAAATCCTTAAGTTATTTTTTTCTTTGTTTGACAGGATATTGAGAGACAGGAAAAGCAGGATGACAGAAGGACATACAGGAGAGTCTAGCCGGCTGGGACTCAAACTCGCAGTTCAGGGCATTTGTGGCACGTGGTGTGTGTGTGTTACCAATCGGCTATCAGGTGGCCTGGTCTCCACCAACTTCTGGGGAAAATATCTGGCTAAATGTTCCACTTACTTTAAGGCTGTTTAGTGAGAGTGATGAGATTGAATGATACAATAAATGTAATAAATAAAACCAAATCACTGAGCTTACGGAGGCTGAAAAGCTCTGTAGAGTTGGTGATAATTCTCTCTCTCACCTTTGTAGCCATCTGATCCACTGCCAGTGTGTCATTATATATTGATTAGTGGAACTTGAAGTCGATATGACCACAGCTGTTAACATCACTCCTTCTGGTTTGACATTTAGTTTAGATTTTTTTTGTCCTAACTCATAAAAAGACACATCAAACACCCATTCAGCAAACTAACATAATGTCAGTAGCACATACCACTGTTAATACTGACAGCACGGTGTAATAACATGGACCCAGCTGAACAAGAGGTAACCTTTCCTTAAAATGTCATGGGAGAACTAATAAAGGCAGTTAGGCAGGCAGGCGCACACACACACACACACACACAC
>NW_019435182.1:0-1029 GCF_002814215.2 Seriola lalandi dorsalis
TACATCATTAGACCACACCCATCTTCAAACTCAGTCTTCATTTTGGTCTCAACTACACGCCTGTTTTGTGACTCTGCCTTGCAGTGACAAAATCTGTCCACAGACAGACAGACAGACAGACAGACAGACAGACAGACAGACAGACAGACAGACAGACAGACACCTGTATTCACACCACCTCTGTTGTAGTTCCTGCTACAGTAGGTGTCTCCAGGATCACATTTTGCCATGATGACTCACACAAACAGACACACACAAGTTGAGAATCACTATGGCTGGTAATAAACAGGATGACTACATGTACATATAGAAACGTCAGCAAACCCGTGCATGAAGACTGCTGGAATGAGACTGATTTAAAAATGTTTGAGCACATATATTTCTGATTACAGAGTAATCAGTAAGAGTACTGAGTACACATTTTCAGAAATACCAGTCAAAATTAATGAATGAAACATCAGGGTATACTGTATATCCAATACCTTCTTGTTTGCAACATAAATTTAAAAAAAAATATTGTATTGTTACAGAGTAAACCCCCCAACAGTAGGCTATGGAGCAGATAGACTGAGCAGATAAACAGATGCTAAAGTATCAACACATGCAATCACAGAACCTGAGTGCATTATGACAGCTGATAGTTTCAATAGTATTCTTGTAAACCGTCAGGGGGCAGCAGAGACCTACTGATGGAGCTGATGAGCGGCATTTAATACCACGAAGAAGAAATAGCAGGAAGCGTCAGCAAACAACAGTACACGTCAGAAATGGTGAGAAAGATAACTGATCAACCTTAAACCGGTGAAATAAAGATAAAGCTATATATAGCTGTTGCTAATTCAGAAAACGAGAAAGAGACTTAGAAGTTCGACTCTTCCTCCCGATAATGAAGCTAACACATGGCTACTGTAGCTACACCTCAGAGTTATCAAGAACAGTGTTAGCTTATAGCTGGATACTGGGCGTAAAATCCATTATAGCTTCTCTCTACCTGTTTCTGTTTCTGTATCTGTTTTAGTTTATGTTTTA
>NW_019435183.1:0-1068 GCF_002814215.2 Seriola lalandi dorsalis
TTTAAAATGAAAACGTAGTCGTGTGGACGAAGCGTCAGTCTGAAGCAGCTGCTGC
This sequence comes from Seriola lalandi dorsalis, assembly GCF_002814215.2. NCBI lineage: Eukaryota > Metazoa > Chordata > Actinopteri > Carangiformes > Carangidae > Seriola > Seriola lalandi. Next base: position 56 of record NW_019435183.1, read on the forward strand.
TGTAGAACTCCCGCCTCTTGTTCTTTCCACTGACTCTTCAGCTTCTGTCTGTTGTTGTTTTACAGAAAATCGAAGCTCGAGTTGCAGCAGATGAAGACCTGAAGCTCGCCGACCTCCTGAAATATTACCTGAGAGAGTCACAGGCTGCAAAGGTTTGTCTGCTCACAGCTGCAGCATCAGGCTCCTGTTGTTGTGTTCAGATGTTTAGACTCGAGCTTTGTCTCAGTTCGGGCGCCGCATCTGTCCGAGGACGAGGTCGGCGAAGGTGTTGTCCTCCGTAGACCAAACTGAAATGACACGGTCTGGTCTAAGGAGGATTTTCTCTTTGCGGCATCAGCTGTTCCCGCCCTTACCGTTGTGTTTTGAAACGCGGCTTCTGTTGCCAGGCAACCTTGACAACACTTAACTTTTTCTTCACAAACCTTGACGTTTTAAGGTCGTTGGTTTGAACAGTTGTACCTTTAAACTGAGCTGAAACAGCACTTACATTAACAGTGTGATCCTCAGGCTCTCTGTCTGTTTACTGATATTGTCATTACCTGGGAGCAATGAATCTTGGGATATGTTGAAGATAAAAAGATAAATAGTTTCATGTTTGAAAAGCTCAGTCACTTCCTGAAACAGCTGCTCACTGAAGTTTCTATCAAACAAACAGGAAATAGTGCATTTGTTGGGGACTATTTTCAGAGTCCAAATCATTTTCAGTTTCTGATTTTGTTAAAGTCTATTTTTTAAATGACTGATTAATGTCCAGACACTGAATTGTGTGATGATGTGACGCTGCAGGACCTGTTGTACCGGAGGAGCCGGGCTCTGGTGGACTACGAGAACGCTAACAAGGCTCTGGATAAAGCTCGAGCCAAAAACAGAGACGTCCTGCAGGCCGAGACCAGCCAGCAGCTCTGCTGCCACAAGTTTGAGAAGATCTCCGAGTCCGCCAAGCAAGGTCTGATCCCAGTCCTGGTTCCTTTGACTCCTGGGGCCGGTTGCACGTCTTAAGTTAAAATTTCCTT
>NW_019435184.1:0-1064 GCF_002814215.2 Seriola lalandi dorsalis
AAGCTTTAAGTGAAGGTGTTCACATCCAGGGTCTCAGAAAGCTATCACAGAGCGAGGCCCACAAATTAGTGTTTGCCAACTAGCTGTTTCAGAATTTCTTGACCTCTGGTGGATGAGATCAGACATACACATGCAGACTACTAGTGTAGGTATTATAGCACACTGAAGAATTCTTGAAAGCACAACATCTGTGTTGTTCATATTTCACTTTTGATGGTCCAAAACAGTCTGAAGAATTTGGACCCCCTGCAGCTGTTCTGTCAGCATGGACCATTTTTCTTCCACTGCTGCAAAAATATGTTTGTTTGTATGTTATTTGTAAAAAGGGTCAATTTATCAGTGGACCTTGAACCTGATATTTGGCTGCTGTTGAATTAATCAGGGAGCAAGTTGGCAGTCTTGTTTTTAAATGTACAGTATGACGCAAATAGGAATAAATAAAAGCACGTGATAACTTCAGTTTTTTTTAAATGTTTTCCTATTTTTTACTCTTTAATTAGACGGGAATTTATTTAAAAATCAGTGATCATACATCAGTTTAGTCAATATATGTGAACATGAACAATTCTCAGTTCAAAACTAGAAACCTGAATGCCACAGCATTAGTATGAGCTGCCATGAAAACACAAATACTTTGGACATGTTTACTGACAGAGATTTGGAAAATCTGAGCAGTTGAAGCTTTTTACTCCAAAATTAGTGTAGAAATTTTAATTTAAAGTTTATATGCGCATACAATCATCTCAAATATTGTTACTGTGCCTTCAAGTTTAGTCTGCTTTGAATGATGGTGACATGCCAGGGTTGTTTTTTTCTCAACTTTCCTTTCAGATTTCACTTTTTTTGCAGAGTCACATACAAAGTACTTGCAGATGTAGTTGTTAATCTGTACCATATTGGCAGTATATACGTATATACAACTGTGAGTAAACCACAGAGACTTGGACCACTGTTGCAGCATTTTCAACTGATACTATCTGGGTAATTTCCAAACCACACACAGACTTCATGAAAGAGTGAAATATCCGATTCATCACATGACACATCACAAGATTTTTTTTTTT
>NW_019435185.1:0-6454 GCF_002814215.2 Seriola lalandi dorsalis
ACTATACTATGATGGTTTCATGACTTTATTTGCCTACTTATGCCTTACTGAATCATGCTGTTTTTATGAGTTTTTATGCCTTACTACAGAATTATATTTTTGTGATTTTTTTATGCCTTAATATACTATGACGGTTTTATGACTTAAGACTTAATTTTAAAAATTAGCTGTCTCTCTGCTGTCAACTGTCATCTCAGCACTTTGAAGAATCTGCAACCCATCTCCATCCTTTAACCACCTCAACCATTGACAGCAGACCATTTCAATCAAACCATCCAATCAGAAATTTCCCTCACGAAGACATTCCCATTCTCGAGCTCGATTCCTTCTCATCACCACCACCAGTGTATCTATAGACTCTGGGGGAAGATTCCTGTTATTGGAAGGACCTTACTTTATGATGACGTTTTTATGCCTTACTACACTATTATGTTTTTGTGATTTTTTTATGCCTTATTATACTATGACATTTTATGCCTTACTATACTATGACGTTATGACGTTAAACCCATGGATCAAAGTCTATTCCTTCTGCTCACAATAAATTTTATTTTACCAAAAATTTCAATCTCTCTTGTTGTTCTTGTTAGTCTCCTGATTGAATGATGTTTTATGCCTTACTATAGTATGATATTTATATGACTTTTTATGCCTTATTATACTATGACATTTTATGCCTTACTATACTATGACGTTATGACGTTAAACCCATGGATCAAAGTCTATTCCTTCTGCTCACAATAAATATTATTTTACTAAAAATTTCTATCTCTCTTGTTCTTCATATTAGTCTCTCCTGATTGAATGACGTTTCATGCCTTACTATCCTATGATATTTTCATGACTTTTTATGCATAACTATACTATGTTTTTAGATAATTTTATGCCTTACTGTACCATGACGTATTATGCCATACTATACTAATACGTTTTTTGATAATTTTATGTTTTACTATACCATGACGTTTTCTGACATTTTTATGCCTTAATATACAATGAGGTTTTTGACGTTTTATGCTATACTATAACAATTTTTGGCATTTTTATGCCTCATTATATTATTTTGTCTCATGCCATGCCATACTATGATGTTTTCATGACCTTTTATGCATTAATATACTATGATGTATTTTTGGCATTTTATGCCGTACTATACTATAACGTTTTTTTCATTTTTCTGCCATACTATACTATTTCGTTTTGTGGCATTTTTAAGCCTAATTATGTTATTTTGTCACATGCCTTGCCATACTATGATGTTCTTATGTCCTTTTATGCCTTAATATACTATGATGTATTTTTGGCATTTTATGCCATACTAAACTATGACGTTTTTTTCATTTTTATGCCATACTATACTATGACGTTTTTTCATTTTTCTACCAAAATATTTTTTGCCGTTTTTGGGCATTTTTATGCCTCACTATACTATCTCGTTTGATGCCTGACCATACTGTGACGTTTTCATGACCTTTTAAGCCTTAATAGACTACGATGCATTTTTGACATTTTATGCCATACTATACTATGACGTTTTTTTTCATTTTTCTGCCATACTATACTATTTCGTTTTGTGGCATTTTTAAGCCTAATTATGTTATTTTGTCTCATGCCTTGCCATACTATGATGTTCTTATATCCTTTTATGCCTTAATATACTATGATGTATTTTTGGCATTTTATGCCATACTAAACTATGACGTTTTTTTCATTTTTCTGCCATAATATTTTTTGCCGTTTTTTGGCATTTTTATGCCTCACTATACTATCTCGTTTGATGCCTGACCATACTATGACGTTTTCATGACCTTTTATGCCTTAATAGACTACGATGCATTTTTGACATTTTATGCCATACTATACTATGACGTTTTTTTCATTTTTCTGCCATACTATACTATTTCGTTTTGTGGCATTTTTAAGCCTAATTATGTTATTTTGTCTCATGCCTTGCCATACTATGATGTTCTTATGTCCTTTTATGCCTTAATATACTATGATGTATTTTCGGCATTTTATGCCATACTAAACTATGACGTTTTTTTCATTTTTATGCCATACTATACTATGACGTTTTTTCATTTTTCTGCCAAAATATTTTTTGCCGTTTTTGGGCATTTTTATGCCTCACTATACTATCTCGTTTGATGCCTGACCATGCTGTGACGTTTTCATGACCTTTTATGCCTTAATAGACTACGATGCATTTTTGACATTTTATGCCATACTATACTATGACGTTTTTTTCATTTTTCTGCCATACTATACTATTTAGTTTTGTGGCATTTTTAAGCCTTATTATGTTATTTTGTCTCATGCCTTGCCATACTATGATGTTCTTATGTCCTTTTATGCCATACTATACTATGACGTTTTTTTCATTTTTCTGCCATACTATACTATTTAGTTTTGTGGCATTTTTAAGCCTTATTATGTTATTTTGTCTCATGCCTTGCCATACTATGATGTTCTTATGTCCTTTTATGCCTTAATATACTATGATGTATTTTTGGCATTTTATGCCATACGAAACTATGATGTTTTTTTCATTTTTATGCCATACTATACTATTTCGTTTTGTGGCAATTTTATGCCTAATTATATTATTTTGTTTCATGCCTTGCCATACTATGATGTTCTTATGTCCTTTTATGCCTTAATATACTATGATGTATTTTTGGCATTTTATGCCATACTATGACGTTTTATCATTTTTCTGCCATAATATTTTTTGCAGTTTTTTGGCATTTTTATGCCTTACTATACTATCTCGTTTGATGCCTGACCATACTGTGACGTTTTCATGACCTTTTATGCGTTAATAGACTATGATGCATTTTTGACATTTTATGCCATACTATACTATAACGTTTTTTTCATTTTTCTGCCATACTATACTATTTCGTTTTGTGGCATTTTTAAGCCTAATTATGTTATTTTGTCTCATGCCTTGCCATACTATAATGTTTTCATGACCTTTTATGCATTAATATCCTATGATGTATTTTTGGCATTTTATGCCATACTATATATATGACGTTTTTTCATTTTTCTGCCAAAGTATTTTTTGCAGTTTTTGGGCATTTTTATGCCTTACTATTCTATCTCGTTTGATGCCTGACCATACTGTGACGTTTTCATGACCTTTTTGCCTTAATAGACTACGATACATTTTTGACATTTTATGCCATACTATACTATAACGTTTTTTTCATTTTTCTGCCATACTATACTATTTCGTTTTGTGGCATTTTTATGCCTAATTATATTATTTTGTCTCATGCCTTGCCATACTATGATGTTCTTATGTCCTTTTATGCCTTAATATACTATGATGTATTTTTGGCAATTTATGCCATACTATACTATGACGTTTTTTCATTTTTCTGCCATAATATTTTTTGCTGTTTTTTGGCATTTTTATGCCTCACTATACTATCTCGTTTGATGCCTGACCATACTAAGACGTTTTTATGACCTTTCATGCCTTAATAGACTGTGATGCATTTTTGACAATTTCATGCTTTACTGTACTATGACGTTTTATGCCATAATGTACTATGATGTTTTTTGACATTTTTATGCCTTACTATACTATGACGTTTTTTGAAAATTTTATGCCTTACTATACTTTATTTTTGTGCCTTAATATACTCTTTTTTCAGACAGTTTTATGCCTAACTATACTATGATGTTTAATGCCATACTATACTGTGAAGTTTTTAGAGAATTTAATGCCTTACTATACTATGAATTTTTTCTGACTTTTTATGCCTTAGTATACTATGACTTTTTTATGACTTTTTATCCTTTAATATACTATGTTATATTTTTGACACTTTATGCCATAATATTTTTTTGCCGTTTTCTTGGCATTTTTATGCCTTACTATACTATCTCGTTTGATGACTGACCATACTATGACGTTTTTATGTCCTTTTATGCCTTAATATACTATGATGTATTCTATTACTTTTTATGCCTTAGTATACTATGACATTTTTATGCATTTTTATGCATTATTATACTAATGAAGCTTAGCTAGAGTTCAATCAGCAAGACTGTTGTTCTTCTTATTAGTCTCTCCTCATTGAATGACGTTTTATGACTTACTATCCTATGATGTTTTTATGACGTTTTATGCCTTACTATATTATGACCCTTATATGACTTTTTATACCTTAATATATTTTGTTTTTATGTCTTTTTATACCTCACTATACTATGACTTTTTGCCTTGCATGTTTATCTTACTGTCTAACATGTTTATAATATAAACCGACATACTCGAATACATGTTTCTATTAGCTAGACATATAAGTCAATACATGATATTCTTTCAATTTCGAACAGTGTAATTTTTTACATATATAGGCTATACTTTGGTCTTAAAAGGTCTTAGATTGAACTTGGTGAACCCTGCAGAAACCCTTGACATCGATCAAAGAAAATCCATACAGTAAACCTAACCTGCAGCAGTGTACGCCTTCTTTTTCACAGCATATCTTCTCTGATCCGTGATTCTTCAGAATGTCCTTTTCAACATGCGAGAATGAAATCCTCCAAACATCTGCATGTTGTAGAAGAAAATACTCAAAGGGCAGGGAACTTAAATCAGCTCATGTGAAAACCACGAAAACAGTAAATATAGTTATTACTACTGTTGGTCCCATAAAGTCCAAACTCATTTCAAATACTAGGTCTCTAGGTATCACCTTGTTATAAAATGATCAACTCAAGATATATTGTAGTATATAGATCTGTAAGAGTCTTCACAGTTCATATATGTCCCCAAACCACCTTCTATGGCCTCACAGAATTCACTGTACCAATGTAGGTGTTATCATGAACCATATCCTACTGAAATACTGTTTTGTTAAGACCAAATGCATATTTAAACAGCCAGTGAGTTATTTCTATTAATCACAACCTAATTGTGGTTCAGAGAAGTTAGACTTACCTTTAGCCAGGACTCCATCACATTCCACATTGCCATTGCCTTCATATTTTGGGACAAGATAATATGGCTTTCTCCTTTGGTCCTGCTTTATTTTAGTTCCCAGCCATCTTTCTATTTTAAAGCCATCTTTGGTAAAAGGTGGCCAGCTTGATTTAACCTTAAGACAGAGAACAACATCCAGTGAAATGGTGACTGATTGTACTTCTGTAGTCATGGTCACTGCAGGGCAACCTTTTTTCTTTCTTGTCACCTCCCATTCTGAAAGAAAAAACAAGAAAGACTGTTTGTCCAGAGTCTAAATGTTCTTTATTCATTATTATATTATATTAATTTTCTTTAAGAATTATTTCTTTGGATCTTTTTCATTGAACATTGACATATATTCCCATCTAAGACAAAAAGGTCACAATAAAACAACATAGAACATGTTGGCTATAGTGCATGTAGCCACAATTCAAGCTTCAGTCAAATTGAATACCCCCTTCACCATGTCCCGCTTTACAGAACAATATGATTACTGTTTCATCAAATCTGGCTATCTATGAAAATACACACTGCTGACGGCACTACTCAGACAGCACCATGTTTAAAAAAGGACTTTAAGGTGTTGATGTATCTCGTTTGATCACAGGAAAGGGCAGTTTGTATCTTCCAGCCACAGTGACTTGTTCCCAAATTCCATTTGACCAACTCTGCCCATTTCAAAAACTAAAACATGCAGATATTGGTACTCACCTGGAAATGCCTTGACACATTTCTTCACTTCTTCCCTGAACTCATCAAGCATTTTAGAGGCAGATAGTGTGTCGTTGTCCAGAAATTTGTGCAGAGGGCTCTTGCCACGTTTCAATCCCACACTGTAATAGGCTCCATCATTTCCAAATGGTGCAATGTCCACTCGGTCAACAGGAATGGCCAGCATAACATCAAATTCGTCAGGATTACAAATCTGTATACACAAAAGCATCACTCTGTAATACACTAAAAATCATTCAATGACCAAATTATTTAAAGTACAGTACCATGCACTGACCACTAACTCTGTCCTTAACAGATGATAGATGAAAGTAATGGTTTGAGGGAACTTACCTTCAGATTTTCATAGTAACTTCCAGTACTTAGCTTTTCTACTTCTTTAAACCAATCAATGTTCTGTTTTACATGCTCAATTATTTTACTTATTATTTTATTGATGATATCTGCTGCATTTGCTCTGTCGTTCTTCTTAATCTTCAGTTTATTCAGAGTTGTGAGGAGGATAGAGTCCACCGCAGCTTTGGTTTTGCCAGAACGTTTTCTTGCTTTTGTGGTCTTCGGAGAATCCTTTGTGGTTTCCTTTGGAGCCTCTGGCGTCATCTTTGTTGTCTCCTCTGCAGACTGTTCTGTTGATTTGGTTTTGCCAGAACGTTTTCTTGCTTTTGTGGTCTTCGGAGAATCCTTTGTGGTTTCCTTTGGAGCCTCTGGCGTCATCTTTGTTGTCTCCTCTGCAGACTG
>NW_019435186.1:0-1024 GCF_002814215.2 Seriola lalandi dorsalis
AAACAGTAACTCCTATCAGAACAATAGTTTGACCATGAGTGGCAGAAGACCTTTGTGCACAGAGTATGTGACTTTGGTGTTTCTAGAGTTTCTAGAGCGTTACAAAAAAGGATCAGTTCTGCTTTTCTCTGGAAATCAACTCCTGAAATTGCATTGCAATCCATGGGAGAGTTTGAGGGTACTCTCATCACTTTGACGCTCACTGTTCAAATTATGTAAGTCTATGTGCTAAAGTAGACACTTTCTATGAAACAAGGCAAATTTTTCTACTACCTAGGAAGAAATTGTATTTGAAGACTGAAATATGTGGCCATGAAGACGACTTACACAGAAGTTTTTCAGAGTTCTACAGTTTCTCCCACTCAAGCTGTGATATCATCCACTCTAGCCTCTGCTCGTTAAACACAATACACACCATTTATAAACTCCGAAAAAAGCATTAAACTAAAACTGTGATAAATCAGAATCTGTTGAAGATATCAATAAGCTGAATAATCACTTAAGAGGTTCAAAGAGTCTGACGTTTTCAAGGATTTGAACATCATCTCCATTTATTTGTATGGCAAAAAATTATATAGCTAAATATTAAAAAAATAACTAATAATAAAAACAATAGCACCCATCTCCTGAAAAAGCCTCACGTTTTGATACTTGAACAGTTTCTGTAAAAAACTGTAGGACTTGTTAAGTGCCAAAAAAGGGATGGAAGAAACGATAAGAATAAAAAAATTAAAAAAAAATTCGATTTCAATGATATTAGCTTTTTACTAATGTTATTAGTTACTAGTGTTATTAGTGTTATTGTGATTAGTGTGAATAACATTCTGTGTATTGTTTGTGTGAATGCAGAATCAACATTCACACAAACAATAAATAGAATGTTCTTTTTCGACCTGACAACAACATTGCTTTTTCAGCAATCCCTCCAATAAAGTTACAATCGGAATATAGAAAATAAGAAAGAGGAGAAAATTACAGTTAAAAAGTTTCACTCCTATTTTTATTTGACAGTAACTATCTCAAA
>NW_019435187.1:0-1168 GCF_002814215.2 Seriola lalandi dorsalis
TGTGAAGAAAACATTGGACGTGTCTTTCCTGCTCACCACGGTTTGCAAAGAGTGGTTACCTGAGCAACCGCCGCCTTTCCGTCAGCTCCAACCCTGATCGTTGATGTGAACGTGACCTGTACCTGCGGGACTTCATTCCTCGCACTGCTGCCACGTGATTGGCTGATTGGACAACTGCACGAAGAAGACGAACGTCCGGTGTGTTGTATTCAAACGTTCCAGTTCAGACAACACCGGGACCCCGACCCGACCCAGAGAGAGAGAGAGAGAGAGAGAGAGAGAGAGAGGTCGGTTCCGGCTCCGGATCGTGGACGATTCCGGCCTTCCGGGGTTTTGGCGCCGCCGCTCTTCAGGGCAGATGTTGCTCATTCTGAAGCAAACGCCATCAGGAATCAAATGGACCATTTCAGACCACTCTGTCTTTGTCTGTGTCACTCGCCCAGAGAGAGAGAGAGAGCGAGAGAGCGAGCTCATGTCTGTGAATGATTTGCATGACTACATGTTCTCACTTGTGGAGATGTCTTCATATCATTAGAGACACTGATGAATATATGTGCTGAGTGATTTATCGCGGCAGCTTGGTTTGTGTGGAACATTGGTGATTTTATGTCATATTAACATTCACATAACATTTTAAATATAAAGTGAGATCTGAGTAAAAGCTGATTCACATACATTCACACAGACAGAATATCTTTAACCACAAATATACTGACTTTTTCTTGAATTACAGTTAAGTGTAACTCCTGGGCATAAAGAAAATATTCCCTGTTTATATATATTTTTATTTGGTGTAATCAGTAACAATTTGGTTTGGTTTTATTCTGTCATAAAACAACATGATGTTTTTGCAAAAATATGCCCGAAACAAATAATGAGCATAAAAATATTTATACGGGAAATAAAACAATACAACATAATAAATATGACGAAAAACAGCCAAAATTTTATGCTTAAAATGAAGCATGTGAAATAAATTTCTTTTATTTGCTTAAACGTATTAATTTCCCGCCACAACAAATCAGTTTCCTCTTAACAATCTTGTTTTTATTCATCTTCCACATCAGTATTACTGGAAGCAAAAGCTCTTTTCAATTCAAGAACCAGAGGTGATCAGCGATTGTCCGCGGACACAGGATAGGCTCGTTTAAATGTTTAAAAGTTTGTC
>NW_019435188.1:0-1282 GCF_002814215.2 Seriola lalandi dorsalis
CATGTTTCATACAATGTGTCTACCTTAGCACAGAGACTAACAGAATTTGATATGTGACCCTCCAAGTGATGCAAGCACCCTCCAACTCTCTCATAGACCTCAATACAAATTCAGGATCGGACTTCAGGAGAAAACCAGAACAGACACTTTTTTGTAACTCGCTCCTATTTCCTCATTTCTGGCTTTAGAAAAACCAAAACCACATAGAACTTAGATAGCCTTAAGCCTTCTGTATGCTTTTTGGCATCTAACTACTCTTACGGTTTTTGTGATACAACTGTTCAACTATCAAAACGTTTGGCTTTTTTTCTAGATTATCTGACCTATTCAACTTTTTGATATTATTTAGAGTTGATTTCGGTGCTGTTCTCACCAGGGAACAGATTCACCTGGTTGATACAGGCAGGGACAAAAATGCAGACTTGTACTCTGGGGTAAAGCAGTAACAATTCTTTAATCAAAGTAATCAGTTGGTACACAGGAGGTCAATCAGCGAAGGCAAAGTTACAAAATTGGCAGTCAAAAGAAGGGTCAAAGCCAGGAGCTGGTCAAAAAACAATAAGAACAGGTCGTTGCGTAGCGCAGTGGGTTACGCAGGCGCCCCGTATATAGAGGCTACAGCCCTCACTGCAGCTGGCCCCCGGTTCGACTCCTACATCAGACCTTTCCTGCATGTCATTCCCCCTCTCTCTGCCTCCCCATTTCCTGTCTCTCTACTGTCCTTTCCATTAAAGGCACAAAAAGCCCCAAAACATCTTTCAAAAAAACTAAACAATAAGAACTCACTAGGGAAACACAAGAGTTGCTGGTACCCTGTCACAAGGGAACAACACGAACTGGCAAACATGGACAGGAAGTGAAATACCTGAAACGAGACAAGAGGTGAGTTTCAAAATAAAACAGGAAATATGAGACAAAAAACAATAGGAGAAACAAAAGTAACTTAATTAACAGACTGAGGCGTGACACCGGCAGCCTCATTGATTAAATAGTTTTATCATATATTATTATTATCATCATATAACATATTTTATGCTTTCCCTTTTGGCAAAAAAAGAAATCCTGCACACTGTCTGACTAACAGCAAACAATTTAATTGTGATGTTTCATCCAGAATGTTTAAGGAGTCTGTCATAGTCACCCCCCGTGGGTAGTAAAGTGACATGTTCAATGCCTCAGAAACATAGTGTGGAGATGTCATGGACATTAAAGTGTACAGCTAGGCGCCATAGAGGCTCACCTGGTAGAGCGCGTACCAAATAGGTTTAGTCCTAACTGCAGC
>NW_019435189.1:0-885 GCF_002814215.2 Seriola lalandi dorsalis
TGTTGTTGTGTTGGGTCACCACACATCCATCAGCCTCACTCTGTCAACATGTGGGACACACCACATGGCCACAAGTATGTGGACACCACATATCTGTTGGATCAGATATATCATATGTGATCTATGACATTATTTATGACAAATGATGTGTGATATATGACGTGATACATATGTGACACATATGACATATATATGACATGATATGACATTATACATGATATATGACATGATATATGATGTGTGATATATGACATTATATATATGACATTATATATGATAAATGATGTGTGATATATGACATTATATATACAGTATATGTGACATGATATATGATATATGATATCCTGACAGACGGCGTGTAGTTCAGTCCTGACAACACCTGTCTGAGTCCTGACTCTCTCACCTGTTTGAATGTGAACGTTCTTCTTTGTTCGTGTCTGTTGCTTCGATGGAATCACAGCGTTTTTTTTTTTTTAAATCAATAAACATAAAAAAAATCTATGTGTAAGAATGTGAATATAAAATATATGTTTAAAAATTACGATAAAGTTATAAGATAAAAAACAATGACATTAAAATTACAGATGTTTCTGTTCATTAAGAGCCTGAAAGACAAGAAATAAACACACATAGACACACTGTGAAACACACACACACACACACACACACAGACACAAACACACTGTAACACACACACACACACACACAGACACACTGTAACACACACACACACACACACACACACACACACAGACACACACAGACACAAACACACTGTAACACACACACACAGACACAAACACACTGTAACACACACACACACACACACAGACACACAGACACACAGACACACACAGACACAAACACACACACACAGACACACAC
>NW_019435191.1:0-1103 GCF_002814215.2 Seriola lalandi dorsalis
CCTGTGTATGTTTGGTGAGTGATTGAGAAACATGACAGACAATAAAAGATTTTGCATGCATGTAATGATGTTAGTGATGTGGGGCCTTCAGGCGACTGGTTAACTAGTCCATAGTCTGAGGCGCTGCACCTCTATATCTGTCTTCATGTTGGCTCATAACGTTGAGCAGTTTGATCAGTGCAGCTCAAATTCCATATGACACACATGCAGCACACGGCAGTGATGTATAAACCCCATTAATTATCACCTTATTGGATTGTGATCTCATATTCCCTCACTTCCCAACTGATCAGCTGTCTTCATACGCTGAAAGCATAACGCAGTAATGTCAGTAAACATGTTGTGTTATGTAACATGTATGTTCAAAAGACAGTTACTTTAAAACCAGTAGGATTCTGGTGGACAGGCTCATGACGACAAATTAGGACAAAGTAAGAGATGCAAACTTTTTGAATTTGAGAAACACTTGCTCACTTTCTTCACTCTGGTCCTCATTTTACAACCGTCACGGGACAACTGTCCACTAGATGTAGTTATGCTCCATTGTGGCTGCCACAGAAGAACTGCTGCCTCCAGCCAGTGCAGCCAGTTTCCACCGGACATGTGAGCCAAGTGTCTCACACACATCTCATATTCAGTTACTTTCTACCCTCTGCTGTCTGAACACACTGATCTATTTTAGGGGCAGAGCAGCTCACATCTCTGAAGAATGGATGTCACATGTGTACGTAAATATATGTCTATATTTACAGACAGTTGATATTAAATTAATATTTAATATTGCATTGTTACCGACAACGTCTGAAAATGTAGCCAAAGATTTTTTTTCGTGAGCAGGTGAGGTCATCTACAGGTCTCCATCTGCTAATATGCACTTCAGGAAAAAGAATGTGCTTTGCATTGCATTACAGAAACTTGTCTGAATGTTACATTGTCATCAGCTCACCTGTTGAAATCATCTTTTTGTGAATATTATTTCTACCTGTTTAATAAACTGCATTTATATACATGTAAATTATTTTTTGTACATTTAAATAATGCATATCTGATAGGCATGGTTGTTGAAATGTACACTTCTTTATCAAGTTAAAGTTTTAAATATT
>NW_019435192.1:0-1127 GCF_002814215.2 Seriola lalandi dorsalis
TCTGATGGAAGGAGTTCCTGAATCTCTCTGCTTTTCAAGGTTGATGTGATGTTACGTCCGTTTTCTTCCAGAAGTGGTAAAGAGAGAAAACAGAGTCCAGATCAGCTGATGAAGGTTGTGATTGTTGCGACCTGTCGCCTCCATCTCTTCACGTCCATCCTCATGTTTGTAACAGATGTTTTGGGATCGTTCCTGGGAGTTGCCGATTGTTGTTGGAATCTGTTTCAGAAATAAAAGGGGTGTGGCTTCTGTTCATCGTCATCGCTCCGTCTCCGTTTGATACAGTAAGACGAAGGATGAGGCTCAGTTACAGTGACGTCATCACGTACTCATTAGGGACATTCTGCTTTATGTGCCGCAGCACAACGTCACCATGTCACCTGGCGGGAGCAGGGACCAGGAACCACCTCTGCCATGACAGAGCTTTGTCCTGATTGGCTGAAGGCTTCACTGGAACACATGACGTGTTCTTCGTTTTCATTCTCTTCAGATCCTCATGTTCTCCCAGAGGAAATGGACATGGACACAAACACTGTGGTTTTCATCTCTGCGAGCTGGAGAATAAGCTTTAGGTTGGATAGTGACATTTAACCAATCAGTTGTAGAATCAGAGGGATTTAGAAGATGTAGAGTAAGGAGAGTCAGGAGAGTCAGGAGAGTCAGGAGAGTCAGGAGAGTCAGGAGAGTAAGGAGAGACAGGAGAGTCAGGAGAGTCAGGAGAGTCAGGAGAGTCAGGAGAGACAGGAGAGTCAGGAGAGACAGGAGAGACAGGAGAGTCAGGAGAGTAAGGAGAGTCAGGAGAGTCAGGAGAGACAGGAGAGACAGGAGAGACAGGAGAGTAAGGAGAGTAAGGAGAGTCAGGAGAGTCAGGAGAGTCAGGAGAGTCAGGAGAGTCAGGAGAGACAGGAGAGACAGGAGAGACAGGAGAGTCAGGAGAGTCAGGAGAGTAAGGAGAGTCAGGAGAGTCAGGAGAGTCAGGAGAGACAGCAGACAGCTGTTATCGATCTCACGGAAAGTTCTCGCGTCACAGGAAGTGATGTCTATCTTCTCACTCAGGGAAAGTCTATAGACTAATATCAACATGTACTGACAGACTGTGGGATGGATATATATGTATGTAACATGTC
>NW_019435193.1:0-990 GCF_002814215.2 Seriola lalandi dorsalis
TCCTGAATCAAACTGTAATCAGGCTCAGAGAACATGCAAACTATAGAAAACAAGCTTCACAATCAGGACTCAGAAACACAAACAAGACGCTTATCACACAGCACTTTCAGTAATGGCCACAGACCCATGTGTGTGCATCAGGTTGCAAGTGTGTGAGTGTACATGTTTGTGTGGACGTGTATCAACATGTTTTGCATGTGTGTTTAATTTTGATATAATAATGGGTTTTGTGAAGTGTGTGTGTGTGTGTGTGTGTGTGTGTGTGTGTGTGTGTGTATACATGCACCCTGCCCATACCTGTAGCTCTAATTTGGCACCTGTGCAGATTATTTGATTAACCTTCAGTTTCTGTGTGTGTGTGTGTGTTTGTGTGTGTGTGTTTGTGTGTGTGTGTGTATGTGTGTGTGTGTATGTGTGCGTGTGTGTAAGCACACCCCTGAGTACACCAGAGACTATCTGAAGGTCCTTAACAGGTCATTCTCATTCTGAGTTCTAGAGCTGCAATGATTAGTCATTAGAATCAGTGAGTCAATATTTGACTAACGATTGTTAATCAAAAGTTCCAAAAGATTTAATGGTTCAAGTTTATCTAGTGTGAATATTTCCTGTTCTTTAAATGAACTATGACAATAAACTGCATGTCTGGACTTTAGGCTCTTTGTCAGACAAAATAAGACATTTCTGGAAATTTATAATACACACTTTTGTAGTATTTTGTGTTTGTTCTTATCGACAGAATGATTAATTGATACTGAAAGTAATTATTTGTTGTAGCCCTATTGTGTTATGCTTTTAGAAACATGGTGGATGAATCCATACTTTTCTACCCGGTATATTCTTATTCTTCTATTTGTGCATCAGTGTTGGAAGAAGAAGTCTACAGATTCTTTACATAAGTACATCTACATAAAGGTCTACATGTTAAACTGGTGTGTATATTTTATTATAGGATTATTATTGCCGATGGATTTATGCGTAAACAGGATTTAA
>NW_019435194.1:0-990 GCF_002814215.2 Seriola lalandi dorsalis
ACACACACACACACACACACACACACACACACACACACACACAGTTACAGGTCTAGTCCTGTCCTCTGACGTCTTAAATACATGTGTGTGTTTGTGTGTGTGGTGCGTTCAGGAGCGTCGGGAGCGGGAGCAGCAGGACCTGGAGTTCGCCAAAGAAATGGCTGAAGATGACGACGACAGCTTCCCATGATCCTCTGTCTGGACTTCCTGTGCAGACAGGAAGTAGTTCTGCGTGTGTGTCGGCACGCTGATGTTCGTAGATCACCTCTTACCCATAATCCCCCTCTCCTCTTTTCTCTCTGGTGTGTATTCTGCTGTGTAGCCTTTCATCTTCAGCTTGTTTTTTCTCTCTGAGACAAATAAAATTCTTTGACTTTGTTTACACTTGCTCTGTGTCTGTGGGTTTCTGGGTAATGTAGTCAGTGAGCTCCAGGTTGTAGATGATGGGCAGGTGAAACTGAACCCAACAACATCCTTCTGTGTGTCACCTGTTCGTCCAGCTGTTCACATCAGGAATAATTACATGTCTCGTTAAGACAGGCAGAAATTAATGAGAGATGCTCATATGTTGTTATTACCGTGGCAACAGTGTGACACTCCTCCCCGCTGCAGGAGAAACCAGAGTCCACAGGTTCCCTTCAGGTTCTTATTGTTTGTGAGTTTTAATTTTGAAATTTTATGTAGACTCTGTTTAATAATCAAACTGATTGATTTGATTGATTGATTGATTGATTGATTGATTAATTGATTGATTGATTGATCGATCGATCAATCAGCAGGTCTCTGGTTCAGGTCTCGGTGACTCAGGACCCTCTGGACCTGGACCCTCTCTCAGACCAGGTTTATGAAATCCCTCAGAGTCGTTCAGCTGACGAAGCAGAAAACCACTGAGAACATGAGCGTCACACTGATGCATCATGGGAAATGTGTTTATTGATTTGAAACAAACTGATTGTCACCTTCAACATTAAACTCTGAACTGAAAGTTCA
>NW_019435195.1:0-1020 GCF_002814215.2 Seriola lalandi dorsalis
GCCAATAAACCAGGAAAGGTCTGATATAAACTTTATTTCTATTAATTTTAACACACTGTGTAATGGGAGAGGTCCACCAGCAGCTAGCCATCATGAAGCGACGCATCATTGAGCTTAATGTTATCCCAATGCGAACGCAGCAGTGGAGCGGCTTCCAGTTGGATTAATAAAAACGTTCCCCTCGCTGATAAATGATTGGATAAATTTGGGGTAAACTCTGCTTTCACACTGATCACTGTCCAGCTTGAGGCTTTTACTTTTTACTAAGGAGTGTTGGCACTTTCTCCGGCAGCTGTGAGAGCCGAGCAGCAGACGCTGCCCTGCTTTTCCACCACGGTTTGATACTAAGGTTGAGTTGAGCTGAACTTTCTGGCTTCCTGAACACACATCCAGTGGCACTCCAACATCTACAGCAGCAATTTAGACCCAAATGCACATTTTTTTATATCTTTGAAGTGGTCACTGAAACTAAGCTCTTGGACATAGGCTGACCTCTTTAATGCTCTGGACTCCAGGTGGGCACTAAGTAAGAGTCAATAAAATCATCTGGTGTTGTGTTTGGTTGGAGGAGCTGCTACTGTACTTTGGGTGGCCTACGGTAGAGGTAAAATATATACATATATACTATATATAATATATATCCATCCCTCCGTTTTCTTCCGCTTATCCGAGGTCGGGTCATGGTGGCAGCATCTCAGGCAAAGTAGTCCAGATGTCCATCTCCCTGGCAACGTTTTCCAGCTCTTCCTGGGGGAGCCCAGGCCAGATGAGATATATAATCTGTCCGGCGTGTTTTGGGTCTACCCTGAGACCTCCTACCAGTCGGACCTGCCTGGAAAACCTCCAAAGGAAGGCGCCCAGGAGGCATCCTAAGCAGATGCCTGAACCACCTCGACTTGTTCCTTTCGAGGGGAAGGAGCAGCGGCTCTCCTCCGAGCTCCCTCTGGATGTCAGAGCTCCTCACCTTGTCTCCAAGGCAATCTCATTCTTTCAGCTTCTACCCACAGCTCATGACCATAG
>NW_019435196.1:0-1079 GCF_002814215.2 Seriola lalandi dorsalis
CACACACACACACACACACACACACACACACACACTGAACGCCTCATTTATTGGAGTCTGATCTGCACAGGAACATCCTCTCCTCTTATTTCTTCTTCTCTTGTTTGTCTGGTTTTTCTTTGAAGCAGTTTCTGTTATTTGTACTTCCTGAATGTGTGTGTGTGTTTTGTGTTTGTGTCCAGGACCCGACCCGTGTGGTCAGCCCGGTCATTGACATCATCAACATGGACACGTTCGCCTACGTGGCGGCCTCGGCTGACCTGCGCGGAGGTATGGAAACGCTCCTTCAGTGTGTCGGAGGATGACGGAGAATCCTCCTGTGTGATGAGTTCATGAACCTGGAAACCAGAAACCTCTGAGGCATTAGTTTCAACACACGACCTGCAGTGATTTTATTCTTGTGATTTTTGATTTTCTTTAAATTCAGGAACAACCCGTGCACAAATGTAATATATGAGGATATGTAGAGAAATACCCGAGATGACGAGATATTATCAGGAGAAAGGACTTTGTTATCTCGACATAACAAGATATTATACGGGGAAAACAATTTTCTGTTATCTCGACATAATGAGATATCATCAGGAGAAAAGGATTCTGACTGAACCTCATCCACTCAGTCGCAGTGACACTCCTGCTTAGCAACAGTCCTCCGTCTGCAGCTGATCTCTGATTATAAAGAGGAAACAAGCTTTGTTACCTGGAGATAAAGGGATAATTATCTCGTTATCTCGGGATAACGAGCGTTGTTATCTCGAGATGAGTACGGCCTTTCTCTTGCTTGTTGTAATGTTGGAAGTGACTGGCAGCAGTGAAGGACGCAGGTCTTCTCTCTGCTGAACTGAGCAGCAGTTACAGACGAGCTGAAGCCAAATGACCTGATCAAACATCAGAACGAAACAGCAGCTGTGTTCTCCGCTCGTCTCCCTCCGTCATCCCTCGCTCCGTCTGAAGCCGTCTCCCCTGAGAGCTGCACAGCCCCTCTCTCTTTCCATTAGCCGTCTTCTTCCAGTCCTCTTCTCCTGGTAACAGCAGTCTGCCAATCAATGCTGATAATAGCCCTGTCCACTACACACACA